>NC_050468.1:12360495-12445495 GCF_013373865.1 Monomorium pharaonis | reverse complement strand
TTAGATGCATCTCGAATTATTATATAAATAAATAAGAGCATAATCTCTTTTAAGGCAAAAGCAAAGAATAATTATGCCACAATTTGATAATTAATTTAATCTTTACAATTCTGAACTTCTGTTGTGTGATATTTAAAGTATTGTGAGTTAAATTTATACAGCCTTATGCTTATACATATACATATATACATATAAGTTACGATTTGTATGTTTTATACAAAGTATGTACAATGTATTATTTTTTAATGTTTTAGTAAATTATTTTATTTCAAACTTGTAATTGATATGCAAAAATTATTTTCATAATAAAATTTTGTATAAAAAAAATGTGGTGGGGAAATATTTTTATACGAGAGAGATTTTCGGGATAAGACATTTTCACGCGATTTCTAAAGATTTCATAAAGTTATTTCTTTCGATTTAATACATTATATTTTGCATGGAAATCTCAGGTCTTGATATCGAATTATATTTTGGGATAAAACGACTATATGAAATAAACTGAATAAAAGTTGATTAGTGTTACGTTCTATAAACTTCATAATTCTTTTCTTCCATGGAGATTTGAATTATTGCCACACTAGCTGGCAAAAAATTAAATTATGGAACCATGGATGAACCATGGATTGTGGATTGTGGATTTATGGACACATTCGAAATATTTTTTTAAACCATTTGATTTTATTATGAGCTAAAAAGCGATTTAATTTTTTTAATGGTAACGTTAGATTATAATATTAAAGAGTTGGTAGTGATATAACTTAAAATGTAGAAACTGAGGTCTGTTTAAAACAAAAAACTAGGAGAGATATCCTCTTTAAGAAACAAATAATAAACCGTTTCCGCGTGAAGATTCAATCGCCTCGCTTGATCTGTAACTGAACAATGGCGCGTGACGAAGAGCCGTCACCCGCTACCAAACATGCAAGCCAGTTCTAGAAAAATGGACATTTATCAAGTTGAACCCGCTACAGACGCCCGAGAGCATCATAAAAATGTAAAATAACTCTTCATATTTCAAGAATGAGTCTTTGTATATCGTTATCCAAACTAGTGCACATATGACCGGCAATAAAGATTCTTTTGCACTTGTTAGGTTTAAAAAAAACATAGCTTTCAGCGGTAATTATTTCTACATCATGACATCAAACAATTGAATTTTAAGCCAGTTATTTCCATTCTTTAATTAACGCTAGTCTTTCGATCGGTTCCAGACAAAGAAACTAAAATTATTTCCTGACATTGTTCACGTCATTAACTGACTAATTTAATATACAAATGTCTTAATCAGTAATATTTTAAAATCTTGAGCACCGACCGATGTTAGTGGATGTGTACTATCAAGACATGGTTTAACATAATCCTTCCATTTTTTAAATTATATATAAAGTTGTTTTAGAGTGCAAACTTAACTTTATTTCAGTTATTTTTAATTTGTTTTCAATACTTCATTTCTATTTTACTGTCTTTAGTTAGTTAATTAGTTAATTAGTTTATCGCAGTCAGCACTTTACTATTTCAAGTCATATAAGTGTTTATATATGTGTTAGATTGTCAGAATATATTAGTTTTTAAATTATCTTACGATTTCGTGGCCAATATTTTGTTAATCTCATTGTCAGTGTGATAAGGCAGTAATATAATGCACCTGCTTTATTCAGAATAATACATTCAGGAGGAGGCTGTCTATCAGAAAGAGTCTGGTCAAATTCAAGATTGACAACTAGTTTCATCAACAATAAGTCATTTTTCTTCTTTTCTTGTAATTTTGTTTCTAATTGTAAGTTCAACGGTTTTTTAAGATTTCCCAAACAACTATTGTTATCAATTAATTGTTTGCATTTTTCTTGTTGTTTTAAAGCTTTATTTTCATTGTCTTATTTCTTACATTTCTTTATCATGGATTGGCTTTGTAACACTGCAAGACAAGCTTTAATAATTCATAATTAAATAGTTTTTTGTGATAAATTATGATAAATAATTTCGTATAATTCTTTTCTACTTAATGTTACGTATAACATGTGTTATAGTTATATTGTTGAGTAGGGCACGCTTATCATCTTCCTGAATGTATTATCCTTACAATTATGCCTTACGTCATAAAAAAATGTACATGTTTATAAGATGCTTAACATTATAAAATGTATGTTGTCTAAACAAAATTACTTTTTAAGAAAGAAGAAAAGGCTCAGTATGCTCTTTAATAAAAAATAAAGAATTGTATTAAAAGACTCAATTAAAATTTTTAATTTTTTTTAAAACTATAACATTATAAAATTTTATGTAATTAAACTCAAGTAATGTGTATTTAAAAAATATATAAAATGTTTTTAATCCAAGTGTGTATTGTACATTTTAATAGAATATAAAACTTAATTGTAAAGAATTAAATAAGTAACAGTAAAAAATAACAAAAAATTTATTAAAATAATAGAATTTTTAATATAAAAAACTTTGTTGCTAAACCAAATAAAGAAAACAATAAAAACAATTTATAAGTAATAATGAATTTATTCTGAACGTTATTACTTTATTATATTATATTTAACAGTTTATATATATATATATATAGCAGCGCCAAATTATTAAAAAAGTGTTATTTTAATTAAATTTTTTTATTTTCTGTTGTTACCTATTTAATTCTTTGATTAGATTCCATTAAAATGTAGGTACTTGACTTTTATAAAATTTAACAGAAAAACTTTTGAATGGAAGTATGTACATACAAAGATATGTGTCGATTTTTTCTTAAATAGTTGTACACATCTATTCAAATATACGCATATCATTTCTTCGAAACATAACTGTTGTACGAAAAGAACTAAAGTAATAATATGTATTTTTAATTTTATAAAAAAAAATATTATAACATTGTTTGTGTAATGAAATTCGAGTAACATTTTATGAAAAGTTTTTGAAATTTTTTAAATTACGCCAATTAAAAAAATATATATATATCGCATAAAACATTTACACAAAAACAAAATATAATTAGTATGCAACTAAACCAAGATAAGCGCACAAAGTTAGCAACGGTCACGTGACCGGTTTTAAAACCGCCAGGTACGTACATACATACTTAACTCTCGCGAGTGAGATAATGCGATCCTAGTGCGTAGTAGGAGTGTAGTCTCTCCGCGTTTCCGTGTTCTTTTTATCCGACTGCGAGCGAGTTTCGCGTACGAGACTCGGAAGTGTCAACCTTAGTGAAGAACCTATCAATCAGTCGGAGCGATCTCCATTAATCGCGTTCTTTTGATATCGTGTTTGGTGACTTCGTGTGCAGTTCGTATTCTAGTTTCGCTCTCCCGTTGACAGTTGAATCCAATGAATGCGTTACGAGTGCGACTTTTTGCACTCGGGACAGTCGGAACATCGAGGGAGAGCGTCGAGTGGAGCATTGAGGAGTCACCGTCACGACGGTGGATTATTATGGTGTAATCTGCGATGTTCGCAAATCGGTTATGTCGTTGCGTTTTTTCTTGAATCTTTTTTTTGTAGTGCGCGGGACAGGACGACAGGTTGGGGGAGTATCGAGTGAAACTAGGCGCGTATACGCTAGTCAATCACAATCGATTGTCTTCGGTCGATTGTCGCGCGATCGACGTTGATAGCTCTTCGTTGCCATTGTCGCCGTCGAATTGACGGTATGTGCAGGATTTGTGACGCGTGAATGCTACATTATTTGCTGGTGTTTCGCCGGTGTTGTTATTATTCCCGAGTGCGAGCGCGGACATGTCGTCGGCGTTCGGCGCTGCAGCGAGAAATATCGAGGAGCGTCGGGGGAATCCCCGTAATGGATCGATCAAGAGAAACGACTGTTGTTCATCGGTGTTGGGTGAGTAATTATTCCTTCATTGTTACTGCGTTACTTATTGCGTGATTCTATGATGTCGTACGGGAGAAACGATTTCGTATGAAGTATGTAGAAATTTGACTAGATACAGATCTGAACATTATTTTTTGTTATTAATTATTAAAATAATTATTTATAACGCTGAAAGTGGTTGGTAGATTTTCAAAACTTTTCGCTTTTGCAGCTTTCGCTGTTTTATGTGTTCTGGATCATTATTATTTTGATGATGCAATAAAGTTATTTTCAGATTTGTATTTAGTCTAATTTTTAAATAATTTAACAAAGCTATGCATTTTGTTTGCGCATTAATTTTTTATTAAGTTGGTATTTTTTGTCATGTGCGTTATTTTTTTCCGTGAGAATTTAATATTTTCTTGTCGGCTTTAAATTCTCTGAGGCTGACATAATTGACAAAGAAAATTTCTTCAAGTTTTTAAAGATAATTTACAAAGGAAGAATTAGAGCGGTACGTGGGAGAAAAAAAGTTTTGTCAAGATAATCTGTTCGTTGGACTATCAAAATACATGATTATTAAGACATTTAAACTGATTGCCAAATGTGAAAACAGTATTATTATCATGTATTATTTTGATGGTTCAACAAAATTGTTTTCAGATCTATATTTAGCTGAATTTTTAAATAATTTACTTTAAATATTAAAATTGTTCTAGCTATGTATTTTTCTTAATTTTTAATTTGATTTTTAAAATAAAAATTAACCCAAAGATAAGCAAATAGTATTTTCTTGTCAATTTTTAAATAATTCTCTGTGAATGGTATAATTTATAAATAAAATGGGTTCAAGTTTTTGAAGATAACAGTAAAAGAATAATAAAAAAGATTTAGAAAGATACATGGAAATTTCGCTAAAGTATCTAATACAGAGATTGGCATGCTTTACTTTGGAAAAAAGTAGTTTCATACAGTTTTTGATGTGTTGAATACGAATAACTGAAGACATATTATTGTTAGATTTTTTTGGAAAAAAATGAAATTGAAATGTTTCAATAACAGAAAAATACATTTTTGGTTATTTCTAAAAACTCGTGGCTGACGAATCCGATGTACGATAACACTTTCAAAAAAGGCTGAAATCAATGTTTAAAAATATTAATATGAAAATATCGACTTTTTTATCACCGACATCATCAAACCTGTAGCGTATTTTAGGGGTGGACGTAGTCGCACGGTGTTAAGTAGAACGATTTTCCCATTGCAGTTCTAATGCAAAACATCATTGAAAATGTCAGTAAAAATGTCAAGAGTGAATTTGATATTTAAAAGTAAAACGATCATGTTTCGTAAAAAATATTCATTTTACTAGTATAATTACAACTGTTTGCACTAATGAAATAAATGATAATTTTTTTATGAAAAATGATCTTCTATTTATTTATATATTAAATATACTGTTGATATCTTTATACTTAAGGATTCTATATTATTGTTTCAACAAAATTATTTTTAAGTCTGTATTTAGCTAAATTTTTTTTTACATCCGTCAGTTTTATTCTTTTATTGTAGGCGTCGTAAATAATTTTTATAGACGCGTGTTTAAAATCAGCTTACGAAGGGCGAACAGAGAAGTCCACTACCACAACTTTTACGAAATATATGTTAAACGACGTAGATTTCCAAGTCATTAAGTAAATCGAAATCGCGACCGCCTCTTGCGCTCTCGACTCTTTAATAATAGCCCCGGTAATTGGCACTGCAAGAGGCAAATTCAGGCTGGTCGCCATCAATCCCGATGACGGTCCTGAATAGCGGCAATCAAGTTTAGCAAACTCGGAATTATAGACGAAATCAGTCGTACGTTCCTAGACGTGTTATACGGGCGTGTGGCGCGCAGCGCATCGCCGGATCGATCGAGTGCGCATTTACGCGAAAATTGTTCGAGTTCGCGGGCCCGTCCCGTCGCCGTTCTCTCGGTTCGTATCGAGTTCTCGCACTCCCGGGACAATACGAGACCGTATGTCGGCCGGATGTCTCGGCCATATACGACACGTGTGAGAGCCAGTCGAGGGAAGGTAAGAAACATCTCGGGATATCGTAGAGGCGAGGCAAGACAAGATGGCACGCCACAAGTATTAAGGAAAACTTTTTTTTTTATACTCGGACGTGAATCGTGCGATTTTAGAATTTGATATCGAAATCGTAAGATGATGGGAAGAGATAGAATTAAACTGCAGGGTTTGTAAAATTGTATGTTACTGCAAGCTTAAAACTTGAGCGCTTAGAAATGGCTGTTTAATAGTCTACCATAGATGCTACTCGTTCTAAGCGATTTGTTCATTTCGTCGCTCGGGTGTCGGTTCTTAAAAATGCCATGGAGAAGAAAATTGAACGTTTGTAACGAGAACGAGGTCGACTTTCGGGCTGAAGGAACCGAAGTAGATTGCAAACGCAACCTTTTTCGGCGCAATATAGCGGCCCGATCAAACTTTGGGGTAATCGCGAAACTCGACGGTAACCGGAATTTTCACATTCGCGTGGCTTCCTCCGTAGAGGAGGAATTCATGTATTCGTAACGCGATGTTACATTCATGCATTACGTAAACGTGCTCGACCGCCACTGCCGGTTTGAGAGCGTTTAAGGGAAGTGGGTAGAAGTTCAAACTACCGTGCGCTATATTTGTGAGGATATTACATCGTACGCCGGGGTACGTACACCGCGCCGTTTTGTGTATCGCGGTACTTCGTGTCTTTCATTTCATCCCGGCAGCCAAATGTCTCAACCGATTTTTCGCGTACGGAATACGAAAGAAATCGCCCTGTTGTTGTTCGGGATACCTATAATCAAAGTAAACCGAGTGTGTCCGGAATACTTCCGACGGTGAAGATCAGGCAGAGGAAAAAAAAAAACAGTACCTGCATCTCTTTCTTTCTCTGATTCACACAATCTGTTATCTCCTTGTACGGCAATTGTCTTCCGTTTCCTTCTACGTGACATTCAGATCTCACACTTTACGCTCGAGTTACTTTTCCTGTGGGACGACTGTCGTCAGTTTTTTATGGACTAATACCTGGTTAAATTCTGAATCTGAAATGCGAGTGACCCATGTTTGGGTATATTTTTTAATTAAAAATGATAAATTTGTAAAAATTATTTTATACGTATCCTATTTTTATTTTAAATTAATGTCTAAATGTCCTTATTTAAAACTTAATTTTTTTAAGACTTATTTATATAAAGAAAAGCATTTAGAAAGCAAAATTGAAGCATTAAATCGCATTTTGTACGAGCAAAACAATGTTAAGACTTTTAGGGAAAAAATTAGTTTTGTATTAAAATATGGAGAAAAACGCTTTTTTGCAATACTCGCGGCTCATTGACACGAAACAAATTAACAATGCGTTTTATTTATGTATTTATGAAGGACAATAGACAAGTTATCGTCAATTATCTTTTATGACATAACTATTATGACTAACATTTTATTTTAATTAAACAAGTATTACAATAAACAAAGAGTTTGTTTCAAGAGGAAGAAAGTAAATTTTTGAGCGTTTTAAAAGATCAAATTAATGTACTTCAGCTTAAGAGAATAAATCTATATCACATATTAATGTTAAGAAAAGTTTTTGTTACTATATGACATGTTATTTTGATTAATAATAAGTACTTTATTATAATAAAATGATTTAATTCAATGTAGAGATGGTGAACAATGATTCATATTTAAATCAAATTTAATTTACAAGCGAGAAGTACGTGAACATTAAATTATAATTTAATTCTAAAAATACTTTGTAATTAATATTTCTGTATTAAAGCAAGTTAAAATAATTTATAATGTTTATTTGTAACAGCATTTTTTAATTTAATTATTACAACTACATAATAACTTTAAAAAATACAATCTTTATAAGAACATATATTCTTTATTTTTATTATGTTTTTTAAAATTTATAATATAAAGTTTGTTGTATATGTAACTTACATCGTGATATGTGCCAATTTACTTTGCTCTCGGGGCAAGTTCACTACAGTGCACAATGCTACATGTAACGTGTTTGTATTTTACTTATTACAAAGAAATGTCATACACAGAATTATTCTTGGGATAAATATATAGAGAAAAATTGTTTCTATCACATTAATAGTTTAATCATAATTGTTTAAAATGTCGGATATTGAAATTGTAAAGACTGTGTCAATAAGTTCTGATTCCTACGCGATTTTTCTATTTGCTTTTTGGTAATCATTTGCCTGTGATCGAATAATTATACTTCTAAAGAATCTGTTTTTATACTTTACTATTTTATTTTTATATTTTTTATAAACCTAAATTTGAAAACTTTATAGTTATTTTTATATGCATTTATTAAAAGAAGTTATAATCTTTTAAATTAAATTATCTTTTTGTGATTAATTTTTGGTAATTAAATTATATTACATTTTATTTTTTCTAGTATAAAGACAATTGTTTTAAAAACTTGAAAATATGTAAATTTTTAGAAATTTTTAAACTACTTAAAATCTATTTAGACGAAAAGGTAGCCAAACGCGAGATACCCATGATTGGGTCAATGAGATGTCTTTTCATATTGTATCATAATATTGCATTTAAAAAAATAAAAGTACAGATGTAGCAAAATAACTATGTATGTACATTAACTTTTACTGAAACATTAAACATTAAACATTAAATAGTAAAACAATAAAAATGTGCACAAATTATGAAAAATAGTTATTAATCACAGATCATTATTTGCCCTTGGTCTAGTTGTTAAATTCCTGACTGAGGGGCGATAGTTTTATAAGTGGAGGAAGTATCAACTACGTTCAAGTTTTCCGAGGGCCACGTAACGCACCCTAGAAGTGTACTAATTAAATTTAATCCCCAGCGGGAAACGACAATAGACTTTGCTTAAATTAGAGAGCGAGTCAACTTCTAGAAACGATCGAGGCCACGTAATTCGTACTTTCTTCCCTTTTGCCTACCCACCGCCGTAAGTCGAACGCAAACGTTCGACAGGATCGTAATTCTACAAATGTCGAACAAATTTCTTCTCTTTAGCGTCCATTAGTTTCGCATTACGTGTCCGCAAGTACACAACTTGCGACGGTAGTTGTGTACAATTCAAACGCAGTCGGACGGAGAACGGCGGAGACGCGCGCGTACTAAATGCACCCACGACTCACCAGCAGCCGCAGCTGCACCGCGGCCGGAATGTCTTCACGGGAAAAGTATAACCGCCGTGGCTGCGACAGATAAAAGAAACGCGCGCAGGACGTTTTACTTTGGTGTAATTAACTCCCGTGAAGGAGGAAGAACCGGGACCGAGAGATGTTTCAGCGAACTGGCGAGGATCTAAACGCTCTCGTTCTCGCACTCCATTAAAGAGCGTATTTGCAGCACTAAAATAAAAAAAAAGAAGGGAGGAAGAATTTCCGTCCAAAGCTTTATACGGATAAGCTGGAAAGGGCCGTGAGTAGACACGCGCGCTGCGCGACTTGTTTGTCAAGAAATAACTTACAGTCTGCAGTTTTTAATCTGCTGTGTTAAGCCCGGCTTGACGCCACGGTCCTTTAGCGAGCTTTTTGTCAAAGACATCTCGACAAAAGAATTTTATAATGCTCCTGTACACAGATATTCTATCCACTGTATATCGGATAACGAATAATACATAATATTTATGAATGATAATTTTTATATTTGCGTCAATATGCAAATTTTAATGTTTTATATTATAATAATGTATAAATTGTTTATTGCATTGGATGCTACATTTATTATTTCTCTGTCTCTTTTCCTCTCGTCTTTTTCCATTCTTTAATAAATATTTAATTAATTGAGAGAATGCTAAAAATTAATTATATCATTGAAATTTAATTTATTATTTTATGAGTATTTTATGAGATTTGAAAACGTCAGTGGGTTAAACATTAATATTTGCATAAACCGATTTAATTATTAAATGGATTGAAAAAATGGAAATATTCTCTTGTTATTGTTGTGCATCACGACAGTGATTATTTTTACCCGCGACATAGTTTTTCTCTTATTGTTAGATTCTTGTTCCTATTGTGAGCGCATTTTTGAGAATATCGCAAAACTCAATGTGCAATAACGTGGTTTAGATCGATACAGCTTTTTTGGACAACGAAAAGATCTGTAGAATGAAAAGAGGTATTAAGTGTCGAAAACATTAATCCTTTTCCGAAAGCCGAATAGCGCTTTAACAGTCAAAATGCATATTTCGCGTCGTTCAATTTGCGTACAGTAAGATAATACAAAACATTCATTAGATTTATGCAAACGAGCTTGCTGAGAAAATATAAAAATTGAAGTAGTTGATTGCTCTTATTGTGGATGATAGGAGCCTTTGGCAAAGAATGGAAAAGATAATTACACATAAAAATAAACTGTTTTAAAGCGATAAGATTATTTTTAAATTTCGATTCTTTGTAGGATAAAAGAGTAGGTTAATAAAACATTTTACATAAAAAATTCTTTTACGTTATTTAGTTTAAAGGATTGAGAAGTAACGCGTTATTATTTTTTTAGTGACGATCGTTACTTTTTCTATCTATAACAGTAATGTTGTTATATTTTTATAATAACAAATCTTATTATTATTTTTATGGTAACTTTATAAATATATAAAAAAATAATAAATCGTATTTTCTATGTAACGGTAACAACGCGTTATGTTTTAAAATCAGTAAATAACAAGTTATGTCTTATAAAAAGTATTGATAACGATAATAGTAAGATTTTTTATTATCAATCTACTTTTTCATCTCATATAGGGAATAAAACTTTAAAATATAATATTTTTTTATCACATATGATACAAAAAATAAATTTGTAACAAGATGTATTTGAGGATTGAATGTGAGATTGAACGTAATCTAAATCGAGGGATAAAAAATATTTTTACATTTTGAATTCTTGTATGATATGAAGGAATAATTTGATAATAAATTTTACAGACAAAATTTTACATAAAAATTCTTAATGCGATTTAGATTATGTTTGGTCTCGTATTAATTTGATTATTTTAAATTTATTTTACGTACAAATTTACCTTTCCATGTCTGCCATGTTTATTTATGTCTATCATAATTTTTAAACGCACGATTTAATGTCTATGTTAGTTGTTTAAAATTATCAGGTCAAAGCGCGGAAATAATATATAATTTACTCTTGTTGTCTATGCGGAGATAAACGAATTTCTCACACGACCACACGCGCGATCGATGTAAAGTGGAAACCTGTAAAACGTGCCGAAAACTGCGGTTATGGTTCGTTATCCAATAACCATGTAGTCATATAACTTGTTTTCGTTGCCGCGCCATAGGACAGATTTGAATTGAATTATATGGCCATTTATTGATCAACAAACCAAAACCGGAGTAGACGTTAAAGGCTACAAGTTCGCTTTATCAATCGCGACTGTTGTCATATGCGCGGAAACTCATTTATTTTCACGTATAGAGCGACTACGCGACACGTAAATAAATTGCATATTATACTCGCTTTTGACGTTACGCCGGCAGCCTTAAAATTAAATGTAACAATTTATTTTCCTACTCTTCCCACGATGGGATATTTTGTAATTGTTGAAGCAGCTTTATATATATATATATATATATATATATATATATATATATATATATATTGTTTTTCCCTGCATAGCTTGAGGGTACACTTTTTCCCCTAGTTTCATTGAAAATGCAACCCCATGTCTCCCGAGACGTTAACTATCGGAAATGTCTGATTACGTCTTCATGCGGGGTACATTATGTGTTCGCATCGCATCGTTTAACCTTTATAGGATCGAAGGGCAAGGTAGAAACACATTCAGTTCGCGTCGGCGGTCTAACCTATCGGCTTGCTATTTTTTTTTTTTTTTTTTTTTTTTTTTTACGAACGAGGCCTGTCAACATCGTGTCACACGTGGTGCGTGTGTCAAGAAATGTTTTTCTCAAACACGTGTATATTTCTGGCAAAGTTTATTTTTTTCTTAAAAAGATTTTAACTGGTAACTTAATTCAGGCAAAATATAATTGAATTAAACGTTTGATTTCTCTGCGGCACGTGACGCGTGTATTTACGTCAATTAAGCTTCTTTTTGGTTTTAGAAAATAAGAATCACAATGTTCTTTTTCGACGTTCATTCTGTATATGACATTAATAATGAGTACATTGTGAAATTACGCAATGCTTATTAAACTTTTTTGTAAAAAAATTATTATTACGTAATTTATATTACAGGTGTCTAAAGTCTCGTCGCTTTTCTTTTTAATTTTCCAGTCGATTTTCGACTTTACATTACCGGAAGAGAAATCAAATGTGTATCGTTCGTCGATGTCATTAGATCTCTCCGCAAATAATCACTTCTGATTTCGCTCATTTGTCTGATTGTAGTCAATTACTTCCGGATGCACACTGTGCGATGGCGAACGCGAACTTTACGCGAAATCACGCGCTCCGGCTGTCTTGCGTCCCCGAAGAGAGACGAACGAATGCGGTCGGGGTGCGACGCGTTGCATTCGAGAAGTTTCGCTCGATTTACGGTGATTACTGCGCGACGGAATGGTGAGAGGGGTTTATTTAATTCACATTTGCGCAACGATATTCACGGTTTTGTGCCTCGCCGATCGTTCAGAAAATTTACCCTACCGAAGGGAGAGAAGGAGAAAGAGCAAGCACACATATCCACGGCAGCTGACGTCATGTTCAACGAACTGTTAGTTAGCCAGTGAACTATACTAATATTGGAATGCGCTTCGAGCCATGTTAAGTCGCTGGGAGGAGGGGGAGGATGCATACGTGTGTGTGTGTGTGTAGATGCATCCAACAGCTGCCGCCGGATCTCCTTCGCAACCCTCTTACTTACATCGCTATCCACCCACGTTGTTACAGCGGAGCGATAAACTTGGCTGTTTTCCGACAACTTTTATCTGTATTCCCTTCCGAGAGATATATAGGTCCGCCGGGAGGCTGAAGATGTTCACAGATTTATTTCGCGAGACTTAATAGCTGGCGAGTGACACCGATGCACAAACAGAGAGCACGATGCACAAATGATGCACGCGAATGAACAATATTGATTACGGTTCGCGGAATTCTGTATTTAGATTAAAGGATTATTAGCGTTAGCAGCATATGATTGAAGAGAGATTTGGATTGTAACTGTAATGATGGCCGTTAAGCAGTAAATTCATTTTCGCAAATATATGAAATGTGAATTAGCCATTTAACTCTTAAATTGCAAACTAAGGTGCAATTAAATGAGGAACGAGCTAATTATACAGGTCTGCAAAATTTTACATTTTTCTGATGTTTGGAAAAGAAGAATAGTTTCTCATAGTTTTTTATGCGCCAAATCTAAATTCGCAAGAAAAAACTCTATTACATCCAGTTTATGAGAGAAATGTGATTGAAATGCTGAAACAAACGTGTTCTTTATTATTTTTGAAACTTTGCAGTTGACGACCCTAAATTAATGCTTGTATCTTAATATAAAACTATCGTATCTTTTAAAGTCGGTTTTATCAAATCTATCGCGTTTGTTTTTAATCGCACAATGTTAGGTACATCTTTACATCTTTGATTCTATACATTGCAAAACCATTGCAAATAGAGCAAATTTCAATGGTGAATTTGATATTATGGAATTAAAGGGCACATTAAAAAAATATTTATTTTATTATTGTATGCGATTATTGTTTAAACTGTTTGTACGAAATAAATTTACGGAGAACTGATGGAAACATTTTATTGCACAGAAAATTATGTGATCCGTGTTATTAAATATTTAAATGCAGACCTGTATTTTTATAAAGCCTGATTCGCATAAAATTTCACAAAAGAAAGAACTTTACGTTTTTTTCACTTTCTAATTATAGAACGTCTTAAGTAATGATTACAGATATATTAATCATACTTGTCAGACACCGATGTCTTTGACAAATATCGTCCAAAATCTGCAAAGTCATTTATCATTATGCTCATATTAAAATATCTTTAGCGTTGGTAATGATCAGTCAGAGATTTCAGTATTAAAACGCGTTCTATTATTCTTGATATTATTTAAGAGAATCCGGAGGGGACAATCAGGAGGGTAGAAAAGGGTTGTAGTTATAAATACATCGCGAAACGCAATGTCAGCTCGGTTGCCTCGCGGAAAACCCCCATTCATGCAAAGCACGCGACTAGATATCGTGATTATCGTCACCGCTCGGTGATATATTATACGTCCTGAAGATATGTCAGTTCTCCAAGCGATCCTCGCCATTGTTCTCGTCGACGATTATGACCAGCGGGCGGTCGCCTTTGCGAAGCCATCGATGGCGCTGGCAATAATCGGAGGGGGGCGAAGTTATTTGGCTTTTGCCGGCATATAATTACCGCAAGAAGAACGATTAATTGAGGCGGTGAGAGATCAATTGCATCACGGACACTGTTGGACCGGAAGTTTGGCATGCAAAAGGAAATGACCCGTCGAATTCGGGTCGGTAATTTTCATTAATTACCGGGAGTGTTTGAATAAGAACGAGATAAATCGACCCAATCGTCTTCGAATTAAGGCACGGATCTTTTCCCTTTTTTCAACCTGAATGAACCGATTCATTATATATATGAAGATTTAACGGTCCCGACAAAATTATCTATTCATCAAAATATCTTTGACTAAGATATTCTTTCTATTCATTGGTAATTAATTGAAAGGTGTCTTAACTTTCGACATTAACTTTTAACTTATTTAACTTATATACGCGCGTATTAATAATCTTCAAAGATTAAGAAACAAATAATATAATCAGATTTTCAAAATATGATTAGATTGCATTAATATGGATAGAGAGAAAAAGGTATAGATTTTTAAATTGCTTAATAAATTTTTTAACAGATACAAATTTAAATGGTATTACGCCATTTTTATTTAACGTAGCAAACTTATTGATGTTTATATTATATTCAGCATAGATGTTTAATAAATACTGCAGTTCAAACCGATTACGATTTAAATCAATGAATTTGCCAGGGCTGCTGCTCTCGAAGTCTCGCTTTGAATAACTCTTATTTAAAATTTAGACTGACGATATCTCATAATTGATGTTAAAAGGTTCACTGACATTTTGATCGGCTTAAACAACTAGTACACATAAAACATAAAATATAAAATGTAAAAAATAAATAATTAAAGGTTGAAAGAAGTGCATTTTATACACCTTATTTTCTTCCTTTTTCTTTCTGTTGCTTTCTCACTTTTCGCTGTTGCATAATTTTAGTATAATATTTTAGAATAACATTCCGAATTTCTCGTATTATCAGAAAATAAATAACGCGTATCAGAGAAAAATTGCGTGGTTTTATACTACAATCCGTTGCGGGCATTCTGCGGAAAATATTGTCTCATGTTACGCGAGTATTTTATCCGGAAGAGTGAGTTGGCATATTCATTGAATTAAAAAAGCAAAGTTAAAATATCACGTAACATAATGTATATTCGTGATACGGAAGAACCCGCGGGGTATTATTTATTCAATTACTGTTTTTGTTTTTGTTTTTCACGTCATTTATAAGCATGTATGTACAGCGATAATCAGTTACGAATACCGCACAAGAAACCATTTCAGTGTCCATAAAAATTTTTAAAGGACTCGTTTCCGGGATATAAAAAGTGGCTTAAAGGATCCCGCCTTCAAATTGACGGGTCGTAAAATTTTTCTAAAAGCGTGAAAAACGCGAGAGTATATATTACCCTTGAAATATGAGATATCCTTTTAAGTTTTAACAGATCTATTTGCATCTCAATATTCAATACAAAAGCAAATAAATACGAATATATTTGCATATGTGTATATTTATACATATGTGTTATATATATTTAATTTGTATTGCTTTTATAATATTTACCAGATATGTCAAAATATATTAATTTCTTTCACGAATCTGTAGAAAATGTTAATTTCTTAACGATGATATAATATTTAATTTAGGCAAATTAAACTAAAAGAAGATTACAAATAATTTGTTTTTGGAGCTATAATATTTCTTCAACAAAAGTTAAAAATAAAATTTAACCATGTATGATGATCTAATATTAATAATATGCTCATTATTGTTTAAGCTATTCAACTTGCAAAAGAAAATTATGCAAATTTTATTGATGTTTTTGAAAAATTTATTTTTGAATAACAGACTTTATATCGAAAAAGTCAGTGGCGACTTTTCTAATAGTATATATTTAAAGAGCAAATGAATAAACAATGAATTAAGTAAAAAATAAATGAAGTTTTCATTAATCATTATTAATTCTATAATTATAAAATCGAGTAGCAAAGGTTTTTACGAAATAACGTTAAAAATTGAGGCCCATTGAATTGATTTAAATTTAAAAAGCAAATGAAGCTTTTTGCTAACATTAATTCTACTCTTATTAAATTGTGATGTTGGAGTTTTTATAAAATATAATATTTATTGTTAAGAATAACGGTTTTCCTTCGTGAAGTAAGTATCGTACGAATGGAAGAGAGAATAGTAAACTCACCTACGATAGTGACGAGTATAAGGAGACAGAGCACGATAGCTCTCAAGATGATTGGTACATCGATGAAGACTGGATTTTCCACAGTTGCGTTCGCGGCTTGATCGACGTGAGTCTCCATCACGGCTAAAGTGTATTTTCCGTCTTCAGTGTTCGCTATTCATCATCTGGTTAAATAATGTATCATGGTCTGCATTCGTTAGAGCGGGTCCGAAGCTTTTTTCATCGTTTTCGACGGAGTCAACACCTGGCCGATAAACGCCGGCTACTCTCCTCACACACTTCCATCACTATCTCAGAATTTCCTGCAGTTCCCATTTTCCGCAATTTTCTGCTCCGAGACTCCATGGACTTTGAGGTGCAGATTTTTTTTTGCGGGATGTCAGTCCTTTTGTACGTACGTCTGAAACGGTAACGTGGAAAAAGATTTCGTTAAAATGTTGCTTTCATAGATGATCTTATATTGAAGAAAAATACTTCTTTCGCTGACAGGAGAAATGTAATGGCAAACGCAACAGTAAGAATCATTTAATAAAAAAATGTTGTAAACATAACATTCTACTAAATTGTAGAATTCTTTTGAACGTTTTTGTATGGATTTTTCTTATTTGTTAAAAATAATTTTTAGAGTCATTAATAATAGCTCAGTATAGAGAGGCCGCTTAATCGAGATACAATGCAATTGCAATATTGAGTTTCATGTTAAATATAAATTTCAAGAGAATTATGGTGCATGCACAATCAGGAGAATATGCGAGGTGTCACATTTATGGTAGCCCGCGAAACCAATGAAATTGGAACAATCGATCGGCAATTATCGGGATTGTAACGGGGCAACTACCACAATCGATTTTGATAATGAATCCACGGGGTTGCGCGAAAAATAAATGCGTTTACAACAAACGCCAGTCGTGAGATTGCCTTAGGAGGTCGTATGCACTCTATTAAATTTTCCAATAGTGTTGGAACGTTTCATTAACTTGAATTCACCGGAACCTACTCGCCATTTGGTTTAAACTGATTGAATTTCCAGACGAATAGTCTTCACGTTTGATAGCAGACCCAATACACCGTAATGAGTCCACTGTTTTTCTGTGGTTCGTTGCGCGATTTTATTATTTCAATGAATTATTGGAATGATTTTTATTGAAATTTAAATTTTTGTCGAAAATAGATTAAAAGTCCTTCTTATTCTGCTCTGTTTAAATTTCTGTTAAAATCTCGGATTAAAATTTTATGACCTGCACGTTACCTGAAAGTTTTTTGAAATTAACCCTCAGGCTCCACACTGGGTTAGCAGCGTAGCCCAGAACGTCTTAATTTTTCTTAAATATCTTTTGCATTAAAATATTTATAACGCTTCCACAAAATATCCTTTTTGATTAATGCATGGAGTTTTGATTAAAACAAAAAGAAAAAAATATATTCCAAATCGACACTTTTACATCGCTAATTTAGCTATATGTAGGTAGAGATAAAAGTAAAGTCTAGGCTTGAAAATTAACTCTTTACAAAGACTCATATGTTGAATTTATAATAACTCAGTATTTAAAATATTAGAAGAAAGAAAGGTGCAGAAATTGTTTTCTAATTTGTTTCGTAATTTTTAGGTTTAACTTTTTAAAATTCTTTTTTCGTATAATACAATTATTTGTTAATGTATTTTTTGAGAATTATAAATCTCTTATGTATGAGTATATTTCTCGTTGTTACCCAACATTAATTATATACAACAATAAATAAAAAGGCTAAATACATTCTCACGAGGAAAGTCAACATTTTTCTTGCGACAATACAAAAAATTTGTCTCATAGTGATTGTTGCCGCAATGGCTTTTTGCGCGCGTGACTAACTGCCAAGATCTGAAAGTTTTATTCCCACCGCATGACACAAATCCCACGTATTCCCTGCCAGCAACTAAAAAGTGTCTCGCTCCACGGCTCTCTCCCTTCCTCATCACCATTTTTCGGTGCTCGCTCGGCCGACAGGGAACCGAAAAACAACCGTTCTTCCATGATAGAGAAGTATCTTCCAACTTTCTAACAGCTAGCGTCGCCTGAAGAAAAAGCCCGAAGGCGCGCAAAAGTGCGGCGTCCGTTCGTGAAAATTTCAAAGGGAGACAGGGAAAAACGAGCGTTTCTGTACGACCGAAGAATAAAAGCCAATCAAACGGACTTTCGCAGATGCTGTGTTGCGTTTTTAATACTTAAGTCAACGGAAACCTTGCACGAGCATCGATTTGTTGGTGTATAACGAGCTTCGTAAATTGTATTTGATATCGATTGCTTTCACTTCCAATCTGAAGGAAGAAGGCGTTAATTTTCGTTCGTTTATAGCACACCAAACATCACGTCTGTGACAAATAATGAGTATCTTGTTTCGTTAGTTGAATCTTTATTGGAAGAAGTTACAAATATATAGATATAATAGAGGAAAATATGAAAAAGTCTACAGAAAGTACAGTATTTCGTGCGTAAATAAAAATGTGTATTTCAACTCTTTGTATTATTAGTAATAATTTATTACAAAACAGCATAAAAAATTTTATATAATTTCTGTGTTACACAGTGATATAAATGGACAATTTATCGATGCAACGTGATAAGCTTGTCAACAAACTAGCTTTTGAGATTTCATTTTCTTGGTCATTCACATCTTAGCAGGATATAAAAATTGTATTTTATAGACCTCCATAAAATCTTTCTATTCCATAATTCTCTTTCATAATGATTCAATGATGTGAATATGTCTCTGTAACAGCCGATTTGAGGAAAAACAATTTTTAACAGTAAATGGAAATTTGTTTGGTAGGAGAACGTTGTTTTGCAATGAAATATTTTATTTATTCAGACTTGTGAGAGTTAATTCGAACTTTAATAATGAAAAACAGATTTTCATCTCGCGTTGCGAAAAGGCAATTATTATATCTTATTGAAAAACTGTTGAAACGCGAAGAGATTTAGAAAATGCGAAAGGAAATAAAAAGGAAATTACTTTATAAATAATGCAAACGTGAATTAAATTGCTATTATTATAAAAATAATTATATATAGCCTTTATAAAAACGTAAAATACTGAACAGTATTAAATTGGTCAGTAATTAATACTTATTTTAAGTATTGTTGTTAGTACTTTTGAGCGCCTAAGAAGAAACTTGATGAAGTAAAGAATATTTATGCCTGTATTCATCGTTATTTCTTACATTCAAGACCTTAAATGTATCTTTAGATGCTTTTCAGTCAATATAATGATCCATATAGCCAAGATTTAAAGATAAATTTCTATCACTGTGTAACACAAAAATTATATAAAATTTTTCCTGCTGTTTCATAGTAATACAAAGAGTTAAAATACATATTTTTGTCAACATATTAAATACTGTACTTTTTCCAGACTTTTTCATATTTTTCTCTATTATATCCATTTGTTTGTAACTTTTTCCAACGAAAACTCAACTAACGAAACTCTCATTATTTGAATATAAGATCTGACTGTATGAATACGAGTGTTAGACTCTTTGAAAACTGACTTTTTTAAAAATTGATATACAATAGAATTTACCGAAGTATAAACTGCATCAATTGATTTTATTAATCAATTTATAATTACGACAAGAGAAAAATAAAATAAATTTTTTACGATAATTATAAAGAAACACGAAAACAGGAGCGAATATATTTTCTTCTATTCAATCATTGTAGTAAAAAAGTATAGTTTTTTAAGTGGTTAATTAATCTGTCATATATTTTGTCAGAAATCATACGACACAAGAAAAATCCGATAAATTACGATTAGTTGTGTGATACAGTAGACATTGTTTGCGCAATGGGCGGAATTGCACGAATACTCGCAGCGGTCGTTTGTACGTGGGGACCATCGGGAGCCGTCGACCAAATCTCGCCGTATTTGGCCAATTCAAAATTGAAAGTGCAGGCGCACGTAGCCCCTGCGAGAGGCGCGTGTATATACATTTTACAATAGCGGATGCATTTATCACGAGCAGAAAACTGCGGTGTCGTGCTCGAAACTCCATAAATTCCATGCCGTTAGAGGAAAATGGAGGAGGGGAGGTATCCACGCTAAAGTGGGGGAGGAGGAGCAGGAGGAGGAGGAGAAACGAGGAAGAATCGACACGTCGGAAATCTATTTCTAGGGAAAGAAAAGCCGGGCAAACTGTTACGCGATTAAATCGCGAGCTGCCAGTAGAGACCCTCGAAATTCACGATCGTTTGCCTTCGATTTAAAGCGAGCGAATCTCGTCGACGAAGACGTCTCCGTCATGGTTCTTCTTCCTTTCCAGGCTTCCCCTCGGCTAGTAAAAAAGAGCGTTAACGAGGGACTGATCTCTCGTCAGAGAAGTAAAAAGGTTTACGTGGCTTTAAAGTTTATGACCAGTCACACAAGCAAAAAGCGAGCGGTGAGTTTTTTTTCCGAAACAGTGCTTGTGACAGTTCAAAAGGGTCTTAATATTCACAATCTGCACGTTATGTGTGATTTTGTTTTAAATAAAATAAAATGTAGACAAAGAGCGAGATAAAAGATATCTTCAGGTGTTAAGACGAAACTTATTTTTTTTTAATCAAAGGAAACATAAAAACTAATAATATTCTATTATTCTAAATACTCAATCTCTAATATTTATTTTTCTTAACACACGTTGATATAATGCATTATTTGCATCTATAATAATTTAGGGATTTATTCTTCAGATACATAAAGCAATCGTGAAATATATAAGCTTGGCAGAGAATCAAGTTAGGATGTGTCATATAAATCTTTGTACCTTACGAGTGAATTTCCGCTGTTCCGTACTCCTTACTTTTTTTTTTCCTTTCCATTAGAAGATCTGACGCAAAATTTAGAAATAAAACTAGATTTCCTTGTAAGTGAAGTGCACCTAGTATTTACGACGCCCATAGCATCGTCCATTATCCGGAGCTCCTACTGCGTTCCATTAGTCCCATGTAACTAACTTCTTCAGCTTCCAAGGATTTCACGCTGAACCGTGCTTATAGGATCAAAAGATTAGGTCCACGCGTTACGCTCGATATATATAAAGTGTGCGACGGAGGCGGGAGGGAGAGGAAACTTTAAACTTATCTGCAAATCCGGAGAAGCGCCAAATTTCGTTGTAGCATCACCGATTTTCGGCTAAAACGACCCTCGATTGTTTGAAACGATAAAAAAAGCGAGAAAAAATATGAAACTGTAAAAAAATTGTGAAAAAATAAACCGAGGGAATAAGAGAAAAAGGAAAATCGACTTTACATAGCCGGGTGGCTCGGTGGTAGGGGTGCGCATACTGCGCATTACTCCTTCCGTAATTCCAAAAATTTTTTCCGTCCTAATACTGAAATATGCCAAAAAGTATGCGGCTACAAGGTTACGTGGGGGGGAAAAAAACGAGATTAATTTTCTACAGATTTTATAAACGGTATGCACGCCGGTTTTTTATGTGATGGAACGGTAACGAAACGACGTGGGCCGACAGAGAGCGACAGGCGCGTGCAAAACTCGTAGCGGTGAATTGCAATCCGTATATTTGATACAGGGATTCAATATTTGGACGTAGCCGGATTGTAAGCATACGCAAGTGCGGGAGCGATACGCGTCTGAAAGAGAGATGTTGTCGTTTCAATCAAACCCGACAGACAAGGGCGGATGCATCGCCTGGCGGGACTGACACTTGTGTACAACGATCCTCAATATTGCTAAATTTCCGCCCATTGACGACCGTTTGTGTTTGATAGCTATATACCGGCACAGGCGTTAATCTTGTTACCGCCGTTCGACATTCATCCGAGACAAGTTCCAATCGCCCCTTTATGTAAGTTCTTTTTTGTTTTTTTAATTGGGAGTTCTGACGTCACACGTCAGTATCCCAGGTGATGATGTGTTACTTGAAACATTATCAAATGGAAATAAATATTAATTACTTATATTGATTAAAAATTAAATGTGGATGTATCCCCTTGTCACAATTTTGCTGCATTCTTCAAGGTTTATTAAGGAAAGATGAAAAGCTATTACGTTAATAAAGTGAGATTTTTGTGAAACAACGAGTAATATTTAAGTATCGTTACACTGTTAAAATAATTGAAATACTGGCGTTGCGTGCATTAGTTGATTATACGTTGGTGTATTTTTTGGATTGCGCTAGTTATACTAAAGAAATAGAAATACCATCGATACTTTAATTAATTTCCAGCTTTTTTTTTGTATCGTCGCATAAAAATAATTGAAAAATTGATTTAACTGTGATATAAGAAATATGAAAATTTAATAATAAACTGGGAGTGAAATTTTCAAGACTAATCGATATCACGCTTAAATTTCTTGTCGCTATTTTTTATTGCATTTCTTATTAGCGCCACTTCGATGCATTATTAAACTCCTATCAACCCCAATTACTATCGCATGAAAAATTTCAGTCGTAGTAATTTGCGAGTGAACAATAATGCTAATACGTCATCTTGTTTATATTTACAACCAAATCCGTAATTATGTACATAACTCGCAAACTACCGTTTGTCAATGAATCGCAATATTTGTCGACTCATTTGCGACATCGAGAAAACGGGTTTGCCGTGACAAACGATGAAATGGATGTATATTTTCCGCTTTTCGTTGTAAACCAAATATTTTACATTCGAAATACGATTCTTCGAAGCGAAAAACGATCGTTCTGTACATGAAAAATTTTAAATACAATATTATCCCACCTATATAACGCCAGTATTTTAATTCACAGAAAAATATTAAATTTTATTTGTTAATCTATCAAAGATACAATTACATTAATTAAACCAATGTCGTAATAATTGCTTTACTTGTGACGAAGTTGTGATATAAGCGAAGTAAAAAAAAAGGAGCGATCTTCATTCTTTTGAAATTACATTAGCGCAATCTTGTCAAGTCATTTAAGTGAAGTGGCTCGTTAGTCGGACCGCCGTTCTTGTCATCTTATGTCAGCTATACAATCATTTACTTCCATTTAGTAGCACCGTCGCTGTAACTTTAAATCCTTCGATCTCACTGTTGTTCGAGTTATGAGATTAAGGGTCGGCAATACCTAAAAGCCAGCCATCTTGGATTATGACGTCAGAAGCGGAGAAATATACGCGAACGATTCTTGCGATTTACGTTGTACATAAATGACTTTATGTCGAGTAAACCGATATATCATGGCTTCCCCGGAGAAATAGCGAATTGTACGGAAACAAGACGTCTCGGGAAATGCAGAGTATCTGTTGGGGATTATTACATCATGCCCTTAAAAACTGACGTTTGCTCGTTCACGTGAGATAATTGCCTTTAGCTTAGAAAATTGATTAATATTCATGCAAGTTTCGAGATCGAATGCGGTGTGGAAGGCGTTAATATATCACAGGTCAGCAGGCTTCATGTTGGTGATAATAAATGCAGCATTTTACGCTAAATTCAAGGAGAACCTCCCGTAAAATTAGTTAATAACGCGTGAAACAACCTTAGTTTGTTCCAACGGATTTTCACGGTCTATGTAAATTTTTATTGATTTTATTCTTTTGTTTAGGAGAATTTTATAGTAGTTTTAATACCAGCATATCAGTTCTTACGTCAGCATTATCATAGAGATTAAAGAGATTCTTTGCTTAAACAAATGAAGTTTACGTGACTTTGCTCTCATATATATAGCTTTAACAAAAGATTTCTTTGCATTGTTATCTTCAAAATAACACATATGAATATAATGAATCGATTAAAATAATATTAAACAAATAAGTAATAATAATAAATAATAGAACAATTAACAAAATTTGAGCGTACAATAATAATTTGTTATTTAAAAACATTTTTGTTACGGCAAGTTCAAATTAATTCTTTTCGTTATATCACTAGCCATAGTACTGGTTCTTGAGTTCGCATGGTCGGGTTGGCCGTACGGCGCTCTCTTGTCAAGAGGCGCTACATTCATCGATATCGTTGCTATAATGAATGTTTATCCGGGTACATTCATACAGTAGCGGAAGTGTTTTCTCCTCTTCGTTTCCTTTCAATTACGTTTATTTATTATTGTGTTATAACTTAGCATAACAGAGAGGATTGTTGTTCAATCGATTGAAAGCTCATCTATGCAGAGTTTTTCTTAAAACTAAGAGCATACCCAGTATTGGGGGGTCAAACCCGATACGTTCGATTTCAAGCGATATACCCTGATCGGGGGGGGGGGAGGGTATACTTGTCGATATTTTACGAATAAGTTTTGTCTGATCCAAATATGTTCGTATTTGAGAACCGCGCCTGACTCCAGCCTGTTAACCGTGCCTGACTCTAGGCACCTGAGAACCGCGTCTGTCCAGAGAACCGCGTCTAACTAGAGAATCGCTCCCGACACCGGGAACTGAGATCCGCTCCCAATCCCAGGGACACCGCATAAAGTTAACATATCAAGATTGTTACTGTAAGCCTCTATATTTCCGAATATTGTATACCCGCTAATAATTAATATTTGTTTGTAATAAATTATTTGTTATCCAATTCTCAGATTGTTTCATTTTCAGGACACAATACGAATCAGATGTTCCAGTAATTTTCTTCTCATACAATTTTCTTTTTATAATATTGGTAAATATTGCTGTAAAAAAAGAAAACTAAAAAAGAAATATTTATAATAACGATTTAAATGCAGACAAATGCAACTGGCATTTTTAAAAATATACGGTAATATTTAAAATTATACAATTTATGAACATTTCGTACTCTTATGCAATAATGATATGGTGAAATTTTATTTTCCAAATTGTTCTTTAAATTTTTTTTTAGTGTTATAAATAAAGCTTTTTCTTTAAATATTATAAATAAAGTAAATCTTTAAATAAATTAAGTTTTTCAAAATTTTTATATTTTGTAAATTCTGTAAATTCTGTCTGCGATTAAATTATTAAAAACTCTTCTTTTAATGAGACTTTTTTAATGTTATTTTAAAAAGTTGTTTACAGAAAACTGTATGATGAAGAAATTGGAAAAAATTCTGAAATGTTCATATATTAATCATGAATTTATTTTTAAAATAGATTTAAATTTTTATATTACGTAAAAAGACTGGAGAACCTACATATTATGTTTAATAAATGAAAATGAATAAACACACACATAATTTTCTATAAAAATTAATCTAAATAAAAGAAAGAAAAACTCTACTAAAGAGAGAGAGAGAGATAGAGAGAAAGAAAGAGATATATCTCTCTCTCTCTCTCTCTCTCTCTCTCTCTCTATATATATATATATATATATATATATATATATATATATATATATATATATATAGAGAGAGAGAGAGAGAGAGAGAGAGAGAGAGAGAGAGAGAGAGAGAGAGAGAGAGAGAGAGAGAGAATAAAATTATTTTTTATTATATAAGAAATTAAAATTATGGATAAAATTAATTTTTATTATAGAAATTATTTATTATAGGATTTATAAAAGCGACTTGTAGAAGATATAAAAGAACAATTGTAGCAGAAAAGGTATTTGCAAAGTTTAATGTTACGAGTAATGAAGCAAATTGCACCGCATGAATGTTTAATGATATTCTAAGTTGTTCTCTATAGAAAGGGTTTATTTTCCAAGCAAGGGACAAGCAAATATAATTTTTTCGCTTTCGACAAAATAATTGACAATTTAACATTGTAAATTAAATTATAAACAAAACATTTATACAAAAACTTCCATTTTATTTATACGAGTATAATTATGAAATCTGACTCCAATTTATTTTAAACTCGAAATATTAAATATTGCTATGAAAAAGCGAAAAAAATTAAAAGGAAAAGATGTAGAATATATATTTGATTATTCTGAAATATTTATAAATGTTTTATAATTGCGAGAGATCCGAGAATTGTTGATATATTTATTTAGAAGTTTTATAACGGATACATAATTTTTCCTTTTATAAATTATTGATTAAATAAAATGAATTGCTTCTACCATTACAATGTGTAAATTGTATGCTTAGCCATGCTTTCTGGATGGCAATATATTACTATACTTGCTATGCTCCACTGGGAATGATATTCGACATTTGCAATAATGCGGCGCGAGATGTTGGAATTTGCACTGTAAATTTCAAAGGTTCGTTTCGATGTTCAAAGGCGTGTCGTCATACATTATTGCAATGGCGAATATGCCGCCCAAGGGAGTGCTGCTGCGTCGGTATCGCAATAATGCACGTCGCTACAACTTTCGGCATTATTGTAATGTTCCACCTTCGCCTATTTGGCTCACATCCACTTTCTTCGTATTCCCGTAAGAGGACAAACCGCTGATTTGAAATATTAATGTTTATTACGAACATTTACTTAATGTGCCTCTCCGAAAGCATGTCTCCCTTCGCTTTTGTATGTACATCTCTAAAGTATTTTATTTTATGAGAGAAGTTTTGTCGACGCAAGTCTCTGAGAGATACTTCAAGAACTATGGAAACAACTGTCAAGAAGTGTATGCACTTATCTTACTGTTAAATTTATTTTGATGCATCTGCGTGAATTTATAAGAAATTTCATGTAAAATGTTTCGAATGTTACGAAAAGCTGTTTTATAAATTCTAATGATGGATTTTTGTTTGATTGTGTTCCAATTAAAATTTTAAACGTAAAATTGTATTGCATCGTTACCCAGCGAGAAATGGTAATGAATTCGACATCAATTCGACGTCGAATCGACATCGAAATAATGATTTCGATGTCGAATCGATGTCGATTCGATGTACTATTTCTCACTGGGTAATATTACGATTAATCTATTAAATATCAAATTGGTTTTTAGAACTTTATTGGCGCAGTCAGACATTATTTCGATACGGATACTCAGAGTAAAAACCACTAAATTTTGTTAAGAGACAGAGTTCGACCTTAAAAAGAAGATCGTAAAACCAATAGAAACGTCTTGTTAGTGTTCGCCAGAGTTTTATTAATTATACGCACTTTCAAAATCTGCGCATTCTTAGGTATATTTCGTAGCACATATCCAACGGAATATGTCCATTGCATAACTTAAATGGAATTTCTGATTGCAAATATCATAAAAGAAATTGGTAGGTACCAAGCGACCATTCCGTCCGGATATGAAAATTTTTATTAGAGTGCATATTACGAAGAGAATGCAGCGAAAAGTATTACGAAATATTTCACGCGCGTTGAAATAAGCCTTTTATGATGTACAATTTCCTTTTTTTGTCCACATGTACTTGTATCTCACTGCACAAAATAAAAGTTTAAAATCATAAATTTTTCTAAAAAAAAATGTTGAAGTATTAAGGTAAATGTAATTTGTTATTTAACTTTAAAGTTACTATACCATCATTCCATTAGTATTGCCATAATTTAATTATGAAACATATAACTATGTCTGTTGCTCTGGTATTATAATAAGTTATATACAAGTAGAGCAAATTACAACAACATAAAAATGAATTGTTTCAATCAAAAAGTTATTTTTAATGATCATTTTAATGTCATTTTGATTTCATAGTGATTTTTTGTTCTGCTTCGGGACACGTTTTCAAATTTATTGCATGGAATTTAAAAAATATTTTTATTGCAATATTTTATGATATTTTGCAAAATTTTTGCAGTAGAATTGTTGTATATTTTAAATATTTTTATTGTGAAAAGTTAAAACCTGAAAAATTTCCGCAATTGATGTGCTATTCGGGTTAGAATCTAATTTATGTTTTATCAAAGATTGATTATGAATTTGTATTTAAAATTTTAAAATTTGACGACGATGAAAATTTTAATGAGGGGTATAAAATAAAAAGTTTTTTTAAATTTATATAAAATATATTCCAGGATTTTTTATTTTATAGCATGAAATAGCAATTTTTCGTTTGTTGATCTCACATTTTAAATTTGAAAATTTTAACTTTAGATTCATAATTAGAAATTTGAAAAAACCTTGAAAAAAAATGAATTTTAAATTTAACAAAATTTAACATTTTAATCCGTCAAAGTGGATCTACCATCTTAAGTTTGGAATTTTTACTGCAGATTTCTCATCAACACTCTTAAAAACTTATATGTATATACTAATTTATATTCGAATACAATAAAATGTTACATTTTTTTCAGTTATATTGTGGCAAATAATCGTTATTTCGAAATAAAGTAGCGATTTGTTTCATAGCTCCTATGTTAACCTTTAGAATGAGCTTAGAATGACCACATTAATATTTGCAGGATTTTTATATATACTTCTTATTTTTACTTCATTTACGAGTATTTAATTACAGATAAAGATTAAAAAGTGAAATTCATAAAGATGTTGATTTTTTAAAGTGTCCTATAACTTTAAAATAAACCCAGGAAAAAATAGCTATTTTTATTTTTGTTAAAGATATGAGTTTTTAAATAACATATATGTTTTACAAGGTACGAAAGGGTTTGGGGGTATACACATTAATAACTTTTTTCTATGTGCATAATATTTTTTGCTTGAAAACACATTTCTTCTCTACAAATGCTGATTAAATTGTTTTGTTAATTTCATATTTTCAAATAGGAATATTAATTCCTGAGAGTTAATTATGTCATTTAACACAGAAAATTCATTATCACTGCATCTTGGATAAGAATAGGTGGGTGCTCCCGTTGCCGCTGGCTTTTGCTTTTGTGTCGGACGGCAAAGAGCTCAATCAGAATGCGGAGGTATGGTGAAATTAAACAGCTGCACTGCAGCAAGTACTCGGTCGCAAAAGAGTTAAACCGCGCGCGCGTTTCATACGAGTGCATTTCTATTCATCGTGAAAGCGCGTGATCGTTATGACGTAATTCTTGAATGTGTGTACAACCCAGCGGTTTCCTCCTCCTTTTTTTTTCTAAATGATATCTGTTTAGAGATCTGTTTACAGAGCGGACGCATAATTAGCGTCCGACAAGTGAGGTACATTCGCCGAGTGAAATATTCCATCGTAATTAAACGCGCGCTTTCTTCCCTTTGACGTGATAATTAACGTTATACATTTCGCGCCAGCACCGGCTACGGTCGCATTCTCTCTCGTACGTGCACATAGAATGTTAAATCTTGCACGGGTTATGTGGAAACGGCGAGGTGGGCGGACGCGTTAGCGAAGAAACTAACGAGAAAAGGAATGACCGTCGCTTCGTATGCGACATCACGTATTGCGGTTTATTTCGAGTAAACGAATTTGTTATATCTTATTCATAGAATATATTAACTCGCCGTCAAATTGCAGTGCGTGTTTCCAAATGCATCGTGGCGTTTCAATCGTCGTTCGCTCATTTTCGATTCCTCTCTTCGGCGTGCATTTTTCGAAATTTCAAGTCAAAGTGTCGCTGAAGATCGATCATGTTGTGGTTGTTTCCTCCATCTTGCTTACATAAAAACTCATGTTATGTGAAACGTTATGTCGCACGATCGAAATTTATCGTTATCTGCACGTGCAGCGGTCTACGATCAAAGTTGTTAAGTTCGAGACTTATAAGAAAAACTTAAGCAGTAAAATTTAAGCAGCGTAAGCGAATCAGCCAATTGTAGTCAAGAGCTTACGGCATAACGGTAAGCGGTAGTAAAAATCCAAACTGTTAATTTCCTTACTGCTTAAGTTTTTTTTTGCACTCCCTTTAAGACTTTTAGTTTAGCCGCTGCATTTTGATGCGCGTTGCAAAAAGTTATTTCAACAAATTGATATTGCGTTGCGCGCAAAATAAGAGAAACAATTGTAAAATTTACGGTCGGTGAGATTACTTTAAAAAATATCAAATTTCTGAATATGGAGAATGCAAAACGCCGCGTGCTTCTTGCATATGCAAGCAACAACTGGATCGATTGAAAAATATTGCCCGACGATTCCCTTCATGTCTATTATAAATTTTGGGAAGGAGAGACGAACACGGTTAAAGATTGATCGACCATATGGATAGGATGTTGCGCGATCGTAAATTCTGCTCTGTTAACTTTGCGTTTAAATCATTCGCGTCAAATACAGCACCAAACGTTTCTCCGAAAAAGTCCGGCGGATAGATCGAGCAGTTGCATAGGAGCGTGCCCTGAACGTACCTTTCACGTACGGATATTTTATCGTTGTGCGATATTTTACATTTTCCATAGTAACGAACGCTCTCACGATCCCTCACAGTTGGAATAAACATTCTTCTTCACCATGATCGTGCATTTATATGTATCCTTCAAGACTATTTTTATCCATATAAAAGACAAAAAAGATAACGCCAAACATATTTTGTAATGTACGGAAGAAAACAAATACAATGCCATCAGAGAGAGATAAAATCAAAATTATTTCGGATACATTTATTAGAAGCACCCCGTAAATTATATTTTATGCAAAAAATTTAATTTAAGAACATATGTATAATACACCATATTGGGAAATTATCTCTTATAATCACGATGAACTTTATACAACATAAAAAGAGACACTTAAAATGTATAAAATATATAAAATATAGCGGTAAAATAAAATAAGAATATAAAATACAATAGATGTAATAAAAGACGTAGAAAAAGGATACTGCACTGAGAAAAGCAGCAAATTATAAGAAAAATAAAAATCAAAGATTGGCAAAACCTCTAACAACAGTGTACTTGGCGTGTCAATTTTAAATATAACTTAATACCATTATCGTTAATTTTTTATAATAACGATTTGGTTGATGGTTTTATAATTTTTCATAACGGTAATAATAATTAGGTTGGGGATTACTATTAAAAAATAATTTATTATCTATTAAATAAAGTTAATGAAAACTTAATTATAATACTTTATTCGTTATATAAGAAGTAAAAATAACTCATTACATCAAATGTATTTCTTGTTATGTAACAATAAAGTATTAAGATATATTTTTTAAATAAATAATAAATACTAAATAAATAAATAAATAAATAAATAAATAAATAAATAAATAATTTTTAATAAATATCTACTTTTTAAAATGAATAATCAGTTAAATGAATAATTACGACTGTGCGAATTCGACTTTTCTTGTTAAAAATTTAATAGACATGTAATTTTTTAATATCTAGTCTATTTGAGAGTTAAGAAATGAAATTATCTTTCGAAAACATTTATGTTTGTTTTTAAGCAATTATTAATGAAACAGTGACAGACATAATATAGAAATGTTTTCCAGACAAAAAGCGTTTCTATAATATATACGTTTCTTTCTTTTATGATTTTTTTATGTGCTTTATATATTTATATTTTTTAAGAATCAAATATTTTTCAAAGTATCTCTCCTATCCTTCACAGTTTTGAAAGTTGTTTTATCTTTTAAATTTTAAATTGAACTTAATAAAAAAATATATGTTTTTTATATTTTTGTGTTTAACAACATATTTCAAAAAGAATCGAATTGATTCCGGACAGTTGTGTCCAGTTTTTTATGGTATACTTTATTAAATTTTTTAGCACTTATTTTACACATTGCAAAGTTATATAATACGGGGAAATGTAATTTTATAATTAAGTTCATTAATGAATTAAGAAAGCATGTTGAAGAATCATGTTTTGACTTGAGAGAGGTAATTGAATAGTTTAGGTGCCCGTGAGGCGTTATCAAAAGATTATTGAAGGAAGTCTCTGTGAAGTAATAACACTTTAGATTACAATTAATTTACTTTGAATGATGTCAATTTTAGTCTCTCATCACCCTGATTCTGCGGTGTACGTTTAACAGAGATCGTGTTTAAGCCCGTGCTGATCCTGGGCTTAGTAGAGTCCACGAGTAGGTTAAAATTAATCTCGTATGTCTATGCGATTTGATGTACATGCCTCTAATTCCTTCTAATGTTAGTTTAACGTTAGAAATATCGAGCACTCATTATTGGACTATCTTTGATTTAATATGATATTTTTTTGTGTGTATTTATAAAAAGATAAGGTTAAAGGCTCGAAACTTTGTTATTAAATAATGCAGCTGGATTTATCAAAGCATCTGCGAACTAGACTGAAGAAGACAGGTTTTTATTAAACATATTTAGCACCGAGTTGAATCTATTATAAGCAAAGTGCAGTATTAATGCAAATTGTAACTTCATAATTCATGAGATACTTGTACGTTTATAAATACTAGAACATTACAGGCGCGCGCTATTTGACTTTTCACTTAAAAAATATTAATAATTGTAATTTGATTTTCTCTATTCTTTGTTTACATTAATCAAACGTCTTCGGCAATTTTGAATAAAAAATGTAAAGTTTAATTATACATACATACATACATACCTACATACCTACCTACATACATACATACATACCAACATACATGATTACTTGCATACTTACTGCTATCTAGCTACCTAGCTACCTAGCTACATATTTATCTAGTTACGCTCGTTTGCTTCCTCCCTCCTTTCCTTTTTTACTCACTCACTCACTCACTCACTCACTCACTCATTCACTCACTCTCACTCACTCCTTACTTGCTCCTCACTCGCTTCTCATTCGCTCCTCACTCGCTCCTCACTCGCTCCTCACTCGCTTCTCACTCATTCTCACTGACTCTTACTCACTCTCACTCACTCCTCGCTCACTCACTCACTCACTCACTCACTCACTCACTCATTCACTCACTCCTCACTCACTCACTCACTCACTCATTCACTCACTCCTCACTCACTCATTCACTCACTCCTCACTCGCTCCTCACTCGCTCCTCACTCGCTTCTCACTCATTCTCACTGACTCTTACTCACTCTCACTCACTCCTCACTCACTCACTCACTCACTCACTCACTTACTCACTCACTCTTACTCGCTCCTCACTCGCTCCTCACTCGCTCCTCACTCGCTCCTCACTCGCTCCTCCATTATTATCAAAGAATATAAAAAATATTTCAAGTTTATATACCACTAGACACCACAGACGCGCGCTTTGCGCGCGCTACTTAACTTTTTATTTTTTACCTTTTAAAAATAAATTAAAACAATAAATGTATAGATAATATTTATACAAATTTGGCAGCTGTCAAAATTCAATTGCAATGACAGCTACTCTTGCAACACGAAGTAAGCGCAGCAAAAGAACCAATCGGCATCGCGGAAAAGCGACAACAGTAAACTTCGAGTAATGCGAGCAATCAACTTTACATGCCTTTTTTTTAGATACTAGAACACAACAATGCGCGCGCTTCGCGCGCGCCACTTAGCATTTTTATATTGAACATTGGACTTTTTTTTCTTCAGTAATATTACTCTCACACACTTTATCATATTTAATGCCCTTCTCTATCTCACGCTCCTTCTCCCCCTCTCAAAATTACTAATTATATTATTAATGATATTAATTATATTATTTTCATAATGTTCAATTTACTCTTACATTTTACTTTCTTATTTAATCCTCGTCTTTATCTCTCACGCTCTCCCACTCTCCACCCTACACCCCTCTCTCTCTCTCTAAACACAAATTAGAAATTATATTATATTTTCATGTTTTTTAATATCACTCTTACATACTTTCACTCCATACTTAATCCCCTTTAAATAAATTAAAAATTATAATATATTATATGTAATGTTACCTGTTAATTTTCAATCAATTTTCAAAACTTTCACTTTCTGGCGAACTCTTTAGAAAATTATTGTACGCGTCCGGAACTATATGAAAACTGCGTTAAAATAAATAAATCTGTCGATATTCAATAAGCACTTCACGTCCAGCTTTCAAAGTTCAAGTTTTTCGGGTAAAATAATTGTTTAAAAAATGTTTTAATTAATTATATTACCGGAACTTCTTAGAAACTTATTGTACGCGTCCGAAACTATATGAGAATCGCGTTGAAATAAATAGAACTGTCGATATTTCAACAACATCTCACGTTTAGCCCCCAAAATTCAAGTTTATCGGGCAAAATAATATTTTAAAAAATGTTTTAATTAATTATATCACCGTAACTTTTTAGAAAATTACTGTTCGCGTCCAAAATTATATGAAAACTGCGTTAAAATAAATAAATCTGTCGATATTTGATTAACACTTCATGTCTAGCCTTCAAAATTCAAGTTTTTCGAACAAAATAATTGTTTAAAAAATGTTTTAATTAATTATAACACCTGAACTCTATAGAAACATATTGTACGTGTCCCGAACTATATGAGAATTAGGTTAAAATAAATAGATCTCTCGATATTCGATTAGCACTTGACGTGCAGCCTTAAAAATTCAAGTTTTTTGGGCAAAATAATTGTTTAAAAAATGTTCTAATTAATTATATCACCTGAACTTTATAGAAACATATTGAACGCGTCCCGAACTATATGAAAACTGCGTTAAAATAAATAAATTCGTCGATATTCTATTAGCACTTCACGTCTAGCCTTCAAAATTCATGTTTTTTGGGCAAAATAATTGTTTAAAAAATGTTTTAATTAATTATATGACCTGAACTTTATAGAAACAAATTGTACGCATCCCGAACTATATGAGAAATACGTTAAAATAAATAGATCTGGCGATATTCGATTAGCACTTGACGTGTAGCCTTAAAAATTCAAGTTTTTTGGGCAAAATAATTGTTTAAAAAATGTTTTAATTAATTATAACACCTGAACTCTATAGAAACATATTGCACGCGTCCCGAACTATATGAGAATTACGTTAAAATAAATAGATCTGTCGATATTCGATTAGCACTTGTCGTGTAGCCTTAGAAATTCAAGTTTTTCGGGCAAAATAATTGTTTAAAAAATGTTCTAATTAATTATATCATCTTAACTGTATAGATACATATCGTACGCGTCCCGAGCTATATGAGAAATACGTTAAAATAAATAGATCTGTCGATATTCGATTAGCACTTGACGTGTAGCCTTAGAAATTCAAGTTTTTCGGGCAAAATAATTGTTTAAAAAATGTTTTAATTAATTATATTACCGGAACTTCTTAGAAACTTATTGTACGCGTCCGAAACTATATGAGAATCGCGTTGAAATAAATAGAACTGTCGATATTTCAACAACATCTCACGTTTAGCCCCCAAAATTCAAGTTTATCGGGCAAAATAATATTTTAAAAAATGTTTTAATTAATTATATCACCGTAACTTTTTAGAAAATTACTGTTCGCGTCCAAAATTATATGAAAACTGCGTTAAAATAAATAAATCTGTCGATATTTGATTAACACTTCATGTCTAGCCTTCAAAATTCAAGTTTTTCGAACAAAATAATTGTTTAAAAAATGTTTTAATTAATTATAACACCTGAACTCTATAGAAACATATTGTACGTGTCCCGAACTATATGAGAATTAGGTTAAAATAAATAGATCTCTCGATATTCGATTAGCACTTGACGTGCAGCCTTAAAAATTCAAGTTTTTTGGGCAAAATAATTGTTTAAAAAATGTTCTAATTAATTATATCACCTGAACTTTATAGAAACATATTGAACGCGTCCCGAACTATATGAAAACTGCGTTAAAATAAATAAATTCGTCGATATTCTATTAGCACTTCACGTCTAGCCTTCAAAATTCATGTTTTTTGGGCAAAATAATTGTTTAAAAAATGTTTTAATTAATTATATGACCTGAACTTTATAGAAACAAATTGTACGCATCCCGAACTATATGAGAAATACGTTAAAATAAATAGATCTGGCGATATTCGATTAGCACTTGACGTGTAGCCTTAAAAATTCAAGTTTTTTGGGCAAAATAATTGTTTAAAAAATGTTTTAATTAATTATAACACCTGAACTCTATAGAAACATATTGCACGCGTCCCGAACTATATGAGAATTACGTTAAAATAAATAGATCTGTCGATATTCGATTAGCACTTGTCGTGTAGCCTTAGAAATTCAAGTTTTTCGGGCAAAATAATTGTTTAAAAAATGTTCTAATTAATTATATCATCTTAACTGTATAGATACATATCGTACGCGTCCCGAGCTATATGAGAAATACGTTAAAATAAATAGATCTGTCGATATTCGATTAGCACTTGACGTGTAGCCTTAGAAATTCAAGTTTTTCGGGCAAAATAATTGTTTAAAAAATGTTCTAATTAATTATATCATGTTAACTGTATAGATACATATCGTACGCGTCCCGAGCTATATGAGAAATACGTTAAAATAAATAGATCTGTCGATATTCGATTAGCACTTGACGTGTAGCCTTAGAAATTCAAGTTTTTTGGGCAAAATAATTGTTTAAAAAATGTTCTAATTAATTATATCACCTAAATTTTATAGAAACATATTGAACGCGTCCCGAACTATATGAAAACTGCGTTAAAATAAATAGATTTGTCGATATTCGATTAGCACTTGACGTGTAGCCTTAGAAATTCAAGTTTTTCGAGCAAAATAATTGTTTAAAAAATGTTTTAATTAATTATATCACCTAAACTCTATAGAAACATATTGTACGCGTCCCAAACAATATGAGAATTACGTTAAAATAAATAGATCTGTCGATATTCGATTAGCACTTGACGTGTAGCCTTAGAAATTCAAATTTTTCGGGCAAAATAATTGTTTAAAAAATGTTTTAATTAATTATAACACCTGAACTCTATAGAAACATATTGGACGCGTCCCGAACTATATGAGAATTACGTTAAAATAAATAGATCTGTCGATATTCGATTAGCACTTGACGTGTAGCCTTAGAAATTCAAGTTTTTTGGGCAAAATAATTGTTTAAAAAATGTTCTAATTAATTATAACACCTGAACTCAATAGAAACATATTGCACGCGTCCCGAACTATATGAGAATTACGTTTAAATAAATAGATCTGTCGATATTCGATTAGCACTTGACGTGTAGCCTTAGAAATTCAAGTTTTTCGGACAAAATAATTGTTTAAAAAATGTTTTAATTATTTATATCACCTAAACTTTATAGAAACATATTGAACGCGTCACGAACTATATGAAAACTGCGTTAAAATAAATAAATTTGTCGATATTCTATTAGCACTTCACGTCTAGCCTTCAAAATTCATGTTTTTCGGGCAAAATAATTGTTTAAAAAATGTTTTAATTAATTATATCACCTGAACTTTATAGAAACATATTGTACGCATCCCGAACTATATGAGAATTACGTTAAAATAAATAGATCTGTCGATATTCGATTAGCACTTGACGTGTAGCCTTAGAAATTCAAGTTTTTCGGGCAAAATAATTGTTTAAAAAATGTTCTAATTAATTATAACACCTGAACTCAATAGAAACATATTGCACGCGTCCCGAACTATATGAGAATTACGTTTAAATAAATAGATCTGTCGATATTCGATTAGCACTTGACGTGTAGCCTTAGAAATTCAAGTTTTTTGGGCAAAATAATTGTTTAAAAAATGTTCTAATTAATTATATCATCTTAACTGTATAGATACATATTGTACGCGTCCCGAACTATATGAGAAATACGTTAAAATAAATAGATCTGTCGATATTCGATTAGCACTTGACGTGTAGCCTTAGAAATTCAAGTTTTTCGGGCAAAATAATTGTTTAAAAAATGTTCTAATTAATTATATCATCTTAACTGTATAGATACATATTGTACGCGTCCCGAACTATATGAAAATTGCGTTAAAATAAATAGATCTGTCGATATTCGATTAGCACTTGACGTGTAGCCTTAAAAATTCAAGTTTTTTGGGCGAAATAATTGTTTAAAAAATGTTCTAATTAATTATATCATCTTAACTGTATAGATACATATTGTACGCGTCCCGAACTATATGAGAAATACGTTAAAATAAATAGATCTGTCGATATTCGATTAGCACTTGACGTGTAGCCTTAGAAATTCAAGTTTTTCGGGCAAAATAATTGTTTAAAAAATGTTCTAATTAATTATATCAACTTAACTGTATAGATACATATTGTACGCGTCCCGAACTATATGAGAAATACATTAAAATAAATAGATCTGGCGATATTCGATTAGCACTTGACGTGTAGCCTTAAAAATTCAAGTTTTTTGGGCAAAATAATTGTTTAAAAAATGTTTTAATTAATTATAACACCTGAACTCTATAGAAACATATTGTACGCGTCCCAAACAATATGAGAATTACGTTAAAATAAATAGATCTGTCGATATTCGATTAGCACTTGACGTGTAGCCTTAGAAATTCAAGTTTTTCGGGCAAAATAATTGTTTAAAAAATGTTCTAATTAATTATAACACCTGAACTCTATAGAAACATATTGCACGCGTCCCGAACTATATGAGAATTACGTTAAAATAAATAGATCTGTCGATATTCGAATAGCACTTGAAGTGTAGCCTTAGAAATTCAAGTTTTTCGGACAAAATAATTGTTTAAAAAATGTTCTAATTAATTATATCACCTAAACTTTATAGAAACATATTGAACGCGTCCCGAACTATATAAAAACTGCGTTAAAATAAATAGATCTGTCGATATTCGATTAGCACTTGACGTGTAGCCTTAGAAATTCAAGTTTTTCGGGCAAAATAATTGTTTAAAAAATGTTTTAATTAATTATAACACCTAAACTCTATAGAAACATATTGCACGCGTCCCGAACTATATAAGAATTACGTTAAAATAAATAGATCTGTCGATATTCGATTAGCACTTGAAGTGTAGCCTTAGAAATTCAAGTTTTTCGGACAAAATAATTGTTTAAAAAATGTTCTAATTAATTATATCACCTAAACTTTATAGAAACATATTGAACGCGTCCCGAACTATATAAAAACTGCGTTAAAATAAATAGATCTGTCGATATTCGATTAGCACTTGACGTGTAGCCTTAGAAATTCAAGTTTTTCGGGCAAAATAATTGTTTAAAAAATGTTTTAATTAATTATAACACCTGAACTCTATAGAAACATATTGCACGCGTCCCGAACTATATAAGAATTACGTTAAAATAAATAGATCTGTCGATATTCGATTAGCACTTGAAGTGTAGCCTTAGAAATTCAAGTTTTTCGGACAAAATAATTGTTTAAAAAATGTTCTAATTAATTATATCACCTAAACTTTATAGAAACATATTGAACGCGTCCCGAACTATATAAAAACTGCGTTAAAATAAATAGATCTGTCGATATTCGATTAGCACTTGACGTGTAGCCTTAGAAATTCAAGTTTTTCGGGCAAAATAATTGTTTAAAAAATGTTTTAATTAATTATAACACCTGAACTCTATAGAAACATATTGCACGCGTCCCGAACTATATAAGAATTACGTTAAAATAAATAGATCTGTCGATATTCGATTAGCACTTGACGTGTAGCCTTAGAAATTCAAGTTTTTCGGGCAAAATAATTGTTTAAAAAATGTTCTAATTAATTATATCATCTTAACTGTATAGATACATATCGTACGCGTCCCGAGCTATATGAGAAATACGTTAAAATAAATAGATCTGTCGATATTCGATTAGCACTTGACGTGTAGCCTTAGAAATTCAAGTTTTTCGGGCAAAATAATTGTTTAAAAAATGTTCTAATTAATTATATCATGTTAACTGTATAGATACATATCGTACGCGTCCCGAGCTATATGAGAAATACGTTAAAATAAATAGATCTGTCGATATTCGATTAGCACTTGACGTGTAGCCTTAGAAATTCAAGTTTTTTGGGCAAAATAATTGTTTAAAAAATGTTCTAATTAATTATATCACCTAAATTTTATAGAAACATATTGAACGCGTCCCGAACTATATGAAAACTGCGTTAAAATAAATAGATTTGTCGATATTCGATTAGCACTTGACGTGTAGCCTTAGAAATTCAAGTTTTTCGAGCAAAATAATTGTTTAAAAAATGTTTTAATTAATTATATCACCTAAACTCTATAGAAACATATTGTACGCGTCCCAAACAATATGAGAATTACGTTAAAATAAATAGATCTGTCGATATTCGATTAGCACTTGACGTGTAGCCTTAGAAATTCAAATTTTTCGGGCAAAATAATTGTTTAAAAAATGTTTTAATTAATTATAACACCTGAACTCTATAGAAACATATTGGACGCGTCCCGAACTATATGAGAATTACGTTAAAATAAATAGATCTGTCGATATTCGATTAGCACTTGACGTGTAGCCTTAGAAATTCAAGTTTTTTGGGCAAAATAATTGTTTAAAAAATGTTCTAATTAATTATAACACCTGAACTCAATAGAAACATATTGCACGCGTCCCGAACTATATGAGAATTACGTTTAAATAAATAGATCTGTCGATATTCGATTAGCACTTGACGTGTAGCCTTAGAAATTCAAGTTTTTCGGACAAAATAATTGTTTAAAAAATGTTTTAATTATTTATATCACCTAAACTTTATAGAAACATATTGAACGCGTCACGAACTATATGAAAACTGCGTTAAAATAAATAAATTTGTCGATATTCTATTAGCACTTCACGTCTAGCCTTCAAAATTCATGTTTTTCGGGCAAAATAATTGTTTAAAAAATGTTTTAATTAATTATATCACCTGAACTTTATAGAAACATATTGTACGCATCCCGAACTATATGAGAATTACGTTAAAATAAATAGATCTGTCGATATTCGATTAGCACTTGACGTGTAGCCTTAGAAATTCAAGTTTTTCGGGCAAAATAATTGTTTAAAAAATGTTCTAATTAATTATAACACCTGAACTCAATAGAAACATATTGCACGCGTCCCGAACTATATGAGAATTACGTTTAAATAAATAGATCTGTCGATATTCGATTAGCACTTGACGTGTAGCCTTAGAATTCAAGTTTTTTGGGCAAAATAATTGTTTAAAAAATGTTCTAATTAATTATATCATCTTAACTGTATAGATACATATTGTACGCGTCCCGAACTATATGAGAAATACGTTAAAATAAATAGATCTGTCGATATTCGATTAGCACTTGACGTGTAGCCTTAGAAATTCAAGTTTTTCGGGCAAAATAATTGTTTAAAAAATGTTCTAATTAATTATATCATCTTAACTGTATAGATACATATTGTACGCGTCCCGAACTATATGAAAATTGCGTTAAAATAAATAGATCTGTCGATATTCGATTAGCACTTGACGTGTAGCCTTAAAAATTCAAGTTTTTTGGGCGAAATAATTGTTTAAAAAATGTTCTAATTAATTATATCATCTTAACTGTATAGATACATATTGTACGCGTCCCGAACTATATGAGAAATACGTTAAAATAAATAGATCTGTCGATATTCGATTAGCACTTGACGTGTAGCCTTAGAAATTCAAGTTTTTCGGGCAAAATAATTGTTTAAAAAATGTTCTAATTAATTATATCAACTTAACTGTATAGATACATATTGTACGCGTCCCGAACTATATGAGAAATACATTAAAATAAATAGATCTGGCGATATTCGATTAGCACTTGACGTGTAGCCTTAAAAATTCAAGTTTTTTGGGCAAAATATTGTTTAAAAAATGTTTTAATTAATTATAACACCTGAACTCTATAGAAACATATTGTACGCGTCCCAAACAATATGAGAATTACGTTAAAATAAATAGATCTGTCGATATTCGATTAGCACTTGACGTGTAGCCTTAGAAATTCAAGTTTTTCGGGCAAAATAATTGTTTAAAAAATGTTCTAATTAATTATAACACCTGAACTCTATAGAAACATATTGCACGCGTCCCGAACTATATGAGAATTACGTTAAAATAAATAGATCTGTCGATATTCGAATAGCACTTGAAGTGTAGCCTTAGAAATTCAAGTTTTTCGGACAAAATAATTGTTTAAAAAATGTTCTAATTAATTATATCACCTAAACTTTATAGAAACATATTGAACGCGTCCCGAACTATATAAAAACTGCGTTAAAATAAATAGATCTGTCGATATTCGATTAGCACTTGACGTGTAGCCTTAGAAATTCAAGTTTTTCGGGCAAAATAATTGTTTAAAAAATGTTTTAATTAATTATAACACCTGAACTCTATAGAAACATATTGCACGCGTCCCGAACTATATAAGAATTACGTTAAAATAAATAGATCTGTCGATATTCGATTAGCACTTGACGTGTAGCCTTAGAAATTCAAGTTTTTCGGGCAAAATAATTGTTTAAAAAATGTTCTAATTAATTATATCACCTAAATTTTATAGAAACATTTTGAACGCGTCCCGAACTATATGAAAACTGCGTTAAAATAAATAGATCTGTCGATATTCGATTAGCACTTGACGTGTAGCCTTAGAAATTCAAGTTTTTCGGGCAAAATAATTGTTTAAAAAATGTTCTAATTAATTATATCATCTTAACTGTATAGATACATATTGTACGCGTCCCGAACTATATGAGAAATACGTTAAAATAAATAGATCTGTCGATATTCGATTAGCACTTGACGTGTAGCCTTAGAAATTCAAGTTTTTCGGGCAAAATAATTGTTTAAAAAATGTTCTAATTATTTATATCACCTGAACTCTATAGAAACATATTGTACGTGTCCCAAACAATATGAGAATTATGTTAAAATAAATAGATCTGTCAATATTCGATTAGCACTTGACGTGTAGCCTTAGAAATTCAAGTTTTTCGGGCAAAATAATTGTTTAAAAAATGTTTTAATTAATTATAACACCTGAACTCTATAGAAACATATTGCTCGCGTCCCGAACTATATGAGAATTACGTTAAAATAAATAGATCTGTCGATATTCGATTAGCACTTGACGTGTAGCCTTAGAAATTCAAGTTTTTTGGACAAAATAATTGTTTAAAAAATTTTCTAATTAATTATATCACCTAAATTTTATAGAAACATATTGAACGCGTCCCGAACTATATGAAAACTGCGTTAAAATAAATAGATCTGTCGATATTCGATTAGCACTTGACGTGTAGCCTTAGAAATTCAAGTTTTTTGGACAAAATAATTGTTTAAAAAATTTTCTAATTAATTATATCACCTAAATTTTATAGAAACATATTGAACGCGTCCCGAACTATATGAAAACTGCGTTAAAATAAATAGATCTGTCGATATTCGATTAGCACTTGACGTGTAGCCTTAGAAATTCAAGTTTTTCGAGCAAAATAATTGTTTAAAAAATGTTTAATTAATTATAACACCTGAACTCTATAGAAACATATTGCACGCGTCCCGAACTATATGAGAATTACGTTAAAATAAATAGATCTGTCGATATTCGATTAGCACTTGACGTGTAGCCTTAGAAATTCAAGTTTTTCGGGCAAAATAATTGTTTAAAAAATGTTCTAATTAATTATATCACCTGAACTTTATAGAAACAAATTGTACGCATTCCGAACTATATGAAAATTACGTTAAAATAAATAGATCTGTCGATATTCGATTAGCACTTGACGTGTAGCCTTAGAAATTCAAGTTTTTCGGGCAAAATAATTGTTTAAAAAATGTTCTAATTAATTATATCATCTTAACTGTATAGATACATATTGTACGCGTCCCGAACTATATGAGAAATACGTTAAAATAAATAGATCTGTCGATATTCGATTAGCACTTGACGTGTAGCCTTAGAAATTCAAGTTTTTCGGGCAAAATAATTGTTTAAAAAATGTTCTAATTAATTATATCATCTTAACTGTATAGATACATATTGTACGCGTCTGGAACTATATGAGAAATACGTTAAGATAAATAGATTTGTCGATATTCGATTAGCACTTGACGTGTAGCCTTAGAAATTCAAGTTTTTCGGGCAAAATAATTGTTTAAAAAATGTTCTACTTAATTATATCACCTGAACTTTTTAGAAACATATTGTACGCGTCCCGAACTATATGAAAATTGCGTTAAAATAAATAGATCTGTCGATATCCGATTAGCACTTGACGTGTAGCCTTAGAAATTCAAGTTTTTCGGGCAAAATAATTGTTTAAAAAATTTTTTTATTAATTATAACATCTGAATTCTATAGAAACATATTGTACGCGTCCCGAACTATATGAGAAATACGTTAAAATAAATAGATCTGGCGATATTCTATTAGCACTTCACGTCTAGCCTTCAAAATTTAAGTTTTCCGGGCAAAATAATTGTTTAAAAAATGTTTTAATTAATTATAACACCGTAACTTTTTAAAAAATTATTGTACGCGTCCAGAACTATATGAAAATTGCGTTAAAATAAATAAATCTGTCGATATTTTATTAGCACTTCACGTCTAGCCTTCAAAATTCAAGTTTTTCGGGCAAAATAATTGTTTAAAAAATGTTTTAATTAATTATAACACCGTAACTTTTTAAAAAACTGTTGTACGCGTCTAGAACTATATGAAAACTGCGTTAAAATAAATAGAACTGTTGACATTCAATTAGCATTTTACGTCTAGCCCTCAAAATTCAAGTTTTTCGGGCAAAATAATTGTTTAAGAAATGTTTTAATTAATTGTATTACCGGAACTCTTTAGAAACTTATATAACGCGTCCGGAACGATATATGATTTGCGTTAAAATAAATAGAACTGTCGATATTTGAACAGCATCTCACCTTTAGCCCTCAAAAGTCATGTTTTTCGGCAAAATATTTGTTTAAAAAATGTTTTAACTAATTATATCACTGGAACTCTTTAGAAAATTATTCGACGCGTCCGGAACTATATGAAAACTGCGTTAAAATAAATAAATCTGTTGATATTCAATTACCTCTTCACGTCCAGCCTTCAAAATTCAAGTTTTCCGGGCAAAATAATTTAAAAAAAAATGTTTTTATTAATTATAACACCATAACTTTTTTAAAAACTATTGTACGCGTCCGTATCTATATGGGAACTGCGTTAAAAAAAACAGAACTATCAATATTCAACCAGTATCTCATGTCTGGACTTATAAATATAAGTTTCCCATCTAGATAGTTGTTGAAAAATACTTTTAAAATTTTTAAATTAATTAATTTTGTCTATCTGAGATGCCAGTTACACCAAATCCACGTGCGCAGACGTTAACGCATATATACGTATATGTTTTGTAACAAAAAATTATTTTTTCATTAATTTAATCATCAGAACTGTTGATAGAACGTCTCTAAATGATAGGACTCTATAGATTTAGTCTTCTCTGTGGTCGTATATTCGAAATACGGTGAGATGCTATTATGTGATTTTGGAAGTTAGCATCTCATTTATAAAATTTTAATTAAAATAGATAATTCAACGGAACTATTGTTGATACCTATCAAGAACTGTAGAACTATGCTGGAGGCACGTAATTCTGAAGTATTTTTATGAGATGCTAAACTTTGAGATGCTAACTTCACACACGTTTAATCGGCATCGCGGAAAAGCGACAACAATACTTCGAGAGATGCGAGTATCGATGCCATGCCCTTTTTTAGAAAGGATATAGGATATTTTCACATCTTAAAAACGCATTTTTGTTTTTAATTGTTTTTATATATAAAATTATTTTGTTGAAAAGACATATTTTTGTATTTCTGTCATATGTAACAGCATACATTATACCGAGACATGAGATACGTTGGGAATAATTTGAGTCATAAATCGTTGTTCTTGCGAGAAGAAAGAAGGGATTTGCAGTAGTTTTTTTTGCAAAAACGAGTGAATCCTTTGCTTTTAAATCAGGCATAGAATATTTGCTTGGGAATTGAAGGATCTTTCCGGAATAATTCCAAACGTTATCAAACGGTCTCAACATTTTTTTCTAATATTTGCCCATTTACTTTACCGTGACCCGAATACCTGTCTATGTTCCTACACCGAGGACTCGAGAATAGATAGGTATGCATGAAGTTAATGCAAATCATCTTTGAAGGTCAACAGGTACCAGGTCAATTTGGGACAACTGAGAATAATTATGGGCGCCGACAGTGATTTAGCGCGATGGGTGGTAAAACCCATTTTAAGAAGCTGATAAAATATCTTTTTTATGACATAATTACACAGTGACGAAAACTATGTCACTTAATTTTTCTCAATTTGCTCGAATTTTGAATTTATTATCAAAAACTTTTTTAAATATTAGTTTAACATTAGAAATATTAAGTGATTACTATTGACTATTTTTAATATTATATTTTTCGTATTTTACAAAAGACAGGATTTTGAAACCCTTTAACTTTTCGACAATTATGTTTCACATATTAATAAAATATTTGGTTCTTAATTACGATATTTTCTTATAATAATTTAATTAAAACTTCTAATAGTTAATCTGTTTACGACGATATTTTACTGTATAATTTATTATAACAAGTTGATATTGTACTGTTTGTCAACATTAATTTTTTTTTATTTTATACAAAGTTTTTTACGTTTTAAATTATAATTTTTATTCTTGTAATATATTCTTTTTATCTTTAGAAGAATATTCTACTCAAAGCCAATTAAAGAGTAAGTTAGTTTTGTGCCTTAGTAGCGTTCATCGCTATTTGTTCGATTATTTTCGCAGAGAGAAATAGAATCGGCAGTGTAGCACACGTAGGTAATTAATGCAATTTATTTCGGGATGCGTCGCGTACCGAGCTTGAATTCTCCCAATTGTGGGATCCGTATTATTCAACCAAACCGCACGTGGTCGATACGACGCGAAATAAACATTATTTATTGTGCGAGACATTCACGGAGGCTTAGCACAATAGCTATAAGATACATATATATTTCCTCCCGGAGAGAGCCTGGAAGACCCACGCACCTCCTGCATTCCATTCTGCGATGTGAATGGTTACTTCAACGTAGCGCGGACCTCTTAGAATTCGAACCGGCGTCGCTGTTGTTCCACATTGTTTCTTATCACTTTGAATGTATATAAAGCGAATATCATAAATTTGGATCGCCTGCGGACTTTGCGAAATATTGGTAAATGCAATTTCGCGGTGGTCATGCCTGAGGATTATAGAGATTCAGTGAAATAGCGATGTGGTCCAAATTTCGTGTCAGTTATGAAGCGCGATAATAGAGAGTACATCTTTCCGCGTACTAACCCGCTAATCTAATTGTTTAACAATTCTTCTTAAAAGATAGAACATATTGCCTATTTTAATTTCTTTTTATAGTTAGGAAGGATAAAGTTTTATAGAAGGAATCAAGAATTAAAAAAGATAAAATTAATATGCGGAGAATAAAGAGTAAAGGAAATAAAAAGTGGAAGGAAGCAACGTTGTTTCCTAAAGTTTTAATGCCATGTTGCATTATACATAGATAATAAAAAACAATTAAGTAAATTAAAAGTATTTGTTCCTCTGGAAGAGGAGGAAAATAGAAAAGTTTTGAAAGTTAGAAGAAAGAAGTATGAAAAAGCACAGTGAAGAGGAAAAAAGAGAAAAAAAAGAGAAATCCGCGAAAGCACCAATATTGCCTGCATCTCGTGTGCTCTCGCGTGACGTGTGGAATGTAAAGAGCATGCCGTCCGTGTATCGCGTGTCGCGTATCGCCGTAACATTAAAAAAGGAAATTGCAGCCGGTACGCTCGAAGGATTCGCCCGCGAATCGTAATGTGAACAAGTGACACCCGCGAGGAAAAAGTTTGCCAACCGACACTCCTCTAGGCCCGACACCGAGGGTTCTTTGTTTGCGAGTCAAACTTCCGACGCGCCGTTTGCCCAAGGTAAATGTTAAAAGTTTCATTCGTGAATAAAGAAGCCCATCGCCAAACGGCGAAATAAAACGTACAAACTTTAAATTAAATCCGACGGGACATGTAGATCCGACCTTGCGTAGATGACGTAGAAATTGGCCGGCAAACTCAGGGGGGGGGGGTTCTCGTGGGTGGATGGGTAGCTCCCGTAGTACCCAGCTGTACGTTAATCCTGGTGTATCTTTTATGAAACTTATTTAAGACGGGATTCTGTGTGTGACGAACTAATAATACCCGCAAGGACAAAGTCTCCTTGTTGCATGAATTTTAGACATATCCGATACGAGTCGGATTTGCGACTCGTTGGCCCTTCAGCCGCGTTTCCGGCGCAACACGAGTGGTAAAAGATATCGCGCGTCAGACAAAGCGACAGCGTTTTTATCTTTTCACCGCTCTCGCATTTGAACCTTTCTTCTCTCTAACAGAATACAATATAAGGCGTGAAATGGATCGAACGTGACCTATGGAAACTGGTAACCAAATCCGCATCAATATTAATTATCCGCACTGACAGAAGTCTATATTTATTGGCGGAAACTAGCGTCCTGCTCAGGTTACGCTTGACTGACCTTTAAAGGCTGCATCCCTGTTCTCGGTTTAAAAAAATGTACATATATCCGGATATGTTATTGGATATTGAATCGCCATTCTATGATTTTTATTTGTTATGTGTATTGTTATAATAAAATAAAATATCAAAGGGTTAATAAAATAGATTTCGAGAAATTATTTTGTGCGTGTGTGTGTGTGTTTGTGTGTGTGTGTGTATGTGTGTGTCTCTGTGCTGTGTAATAAATAACAGCAAGTTTTAATATGCACAGTAGAAATCAGGATCTTTCAATCCGACATGTCAATTTACGTGCGTACATTGGAAATGTAGTAATATTGTTGGAATAATATAAAGACAATTGTGCAATAAAAGAACTGTTTGACATGCCCTACTGACGAGAAAAGCGATTTCAAGGTTTAGAATTTGGCGGATGTCAGTTTATTGGAAATTGCCCTCGTAGACTCGCTGTAACTTCTACGTGAAATTGTAAAACTTCAATTCACTTTTTACGAATAAGCGAAATCTTCCAGCGTGACCTAGATTGTTATTGACGTAACATCAAGCGTTATTGTAACGGCCCTGTATGACCAGTCGATCACGAATATTTTTTACGTCAACACGGCGCGCGCGCCATATCGGCGTGGCGGATTAAAATTCTGCGCATTCGTCGTCACACGAGCATGATTGTGATTTTCAGACAGCTACCTACTCGAGTTGCATCACGCCGGTTTTTAAGCTTTGCTTTTCCCCACTCGGGTTTTCCTCACTCGGCTATTCCTTGTTTACTCATAATGTTTACTCCGCGATAGTTTTTATGTATTTTCAAACAAAATATTACCGTATTTTTTTTTGTAACATTGAAAATATATTATATTTCGATGGTAAGGTTACACTTCGATGACAATTCGATGATAAGGTTTTGTTATTAACACTTGCGCGTATATATTTTAAAGATTCATTATAATTTTCTGCATATTTTGCACCGGAGAGACAATTTCCGCACAGACGTTTAATCAACTTTGCAAAAACATAATTTATGTCGCAGATACTAAATAATAAAAACCGTAACGTCAGCTCGAAGTGCATGCGACAGCGACATGTTTGTATGATGATGTACAACCCTAAAGCAGCGCTACTTCGACGTGTTACTACGGGATTGCGCGCACGCAGTATGCCAAGATGATATGTAGCGGTATTCCAAAATGAGAGTTAAACGCTCGGCAGGTGGTTACTATGTATTCCTATCAGATGCAATCGCAGCTCGTCTGTCATATCTACAGCGCTGTCCATCTGATCCGGACCATTTAATCAAGACCATTTAATCTAAATTCGCCTCTGGCAAATATATATTTCTCTGTGCGGTTTGCAGCAAAGGTCTGCCTTTGGCGTTGGTGTTCGGTGTTGAAAGCGGAAATTAAACGATGGTATTCAAACTAAGGAAGACGTTCGATAAGATTTAAAAAAGAGAAATATATCATTCAAATAGAGTACGATAATTTATTATTATGTTGTCTTCATTCGATTGATTATCTAAGTTGTTGTCTCTTTTATACATAAATAATTTTATATAAATTATTGTAAACCACGTTTTACTTTAAATTAATTTTCCGCAGACAAACAGGATTGTTTGAAGTTCAATTCTTACATTTTGCCAATTCTGCTTCAAATTCAGACATATATTCAACAAGTCAAAAACGTTTCTTATATAATATGTAATCGTATTTCAAAAAAATCTAAATGTTAAATGAGTACGCTAGAATTTTATCAGAGTCTAAAAGCCCTTACTTAAAATTAAAATTACAATTATTCATCAGTGAAGTCTGATTAAGCAGAGAAAAACAGGTGTTAAAAGAGTTAAAGGGGGTATAAAAATATATGGTACATTAGTTTTTATACGATTTAATAAAGTCCTGCTAACATTATTTTACAAGGCGTATACATGGTTTCAATGGTATTCTACTAACATTCTACTAACATATCGGCCGTCTAATCTTAATTAGGGTCCTCGTATTGTACGGGCTCGGTAAATATAGTACGTGCGCGTCTAGCAGTTGATGCTGCTCGTGTTCAACAAGCTCAGCCAAATCTGGATCAGCAACGTTTATATATAACGAAGCGTTTACACGTCATTTTGCATTTCATGCAGTTAAGTTTTCCCTTTATCAGCGTTGTTATTATTATTATTATGACCGTGTAGAGAGAGAGACATGTCAGAATGCTCTAAAGTGAAATGCTCTAAAGGGAAGCAAGATATGTCTTTACACAAAAACAGTCAGATTTCCCGATTTTAATATCAAGCAGATCGGTGATTGAGAATACGTTTTGTTATTTATGGATTAGATACCTTTTTCCGAGATATATCTTTTATGACAAGTGACTTGTCGATCGCGAAATAATCAGTCGAGTGAAAGAAGTCGGTGGCTCCCGCCCGTAACGCTTGCATTGTATATACGCGAGAAAATTACTACCGTGATGTAAAAGAAAGTCGAATGGGTATTGGACGATGAGTTCGCGCAGGAATACATACTAAGAAGCTCGCCCGGGCGTTTGAGTCTCACTTTGAGACGCTGGCTGCTGCGTCTGACGCAGACAGACTGTATCTACCAGGACGTAATTTCCCTTCAAGACATGCGGAAGGAGGCAATAAAAACTGACTTCTCGCAAGAAGGTCTGCTGTTGCTGAGTCAACCACAAGAATACGTAAAACGGGATAATGCAGTTTCTCGCACTCAAGGTTTGTTTTATTACGAAGGCTGTACTAAAACTGCCGAATTTATCCGTTTTATCGCGAATTCTTTGACTGATATAAAATTGGTATTGACGGTATTTTCCTTCCTCTTTCCTAAGTTTAAGAATACTCCATATCATAAAGCTGCAGGGATTGCAATTACTTGTCAATGATAAAATTAATCTTACAAATTGTCCATAAAATATGTAAGTTTAACACGACAAATAAAAAATTTGGTACATACTTATACGTATATATGCTAAAATTATATGGAATTATAAACACAAAATGTATAACGATAATGATAGATTAAATAATAATTTATACGTCACAAATAGTCATTACACATCGATTATTATTACACGTAGTTTATTAGGAATGAATTATTTTAATCACTACACATGGTTATAAATTATTACCGTTATTATTTAACATTAACTGTAAGTCAGAGCCGCCAGCCCATTGTAATTTCCTTGAACTATTTCCATAATTGTACGAGATATTACCACTATTGTTTTGCGGCAAGTGAAATGCTATCGTCATTTGTGCGAGAATCCTCTCGGCTTTCTCTCGCTTTTTCATGGACTGTACATCACATTAACCGTTTTTCCTTCATTCTATCTCCTTCTCTTCTTACATCTTACGGTTGAACATTCCCTCTTGTTACAATAAAAGCACGTGGAAAGTGCCCGACTATATCTCCAACTCCTATACGGTGTTCGTAAAGTATGCACCAGAAAAATACAATAAGCAAAATTCGCATTAAGAAGAAAGTTTTCCTCTTAAGAGGGGCAACCACTATAATGATTAAGAAGAAAGGTTATTTTTATGAATCTTTTTGTAAAATATAAAAAAATAAATTGTATGAATTTAATTGAATTTATTATTTAAAGTATATTTATTTAACATGTTGTAAAACAATCATGATATAATATTACAATAACTCCTGTATATGCCACCTAAAACTTGACTTATCAATTACTATTCATTATTTAAGAAAAATAAATTATATTTAAGATCTCAAACACAAAAAATTTTATATTATCTACTATTATAAAAATTTAAAAATACAAAATGTTTATTTTTTAATATTTGAATAATTGAAAAAAAATTTGGCATTTTTTAATAAATAGGGAATGATATATACGACTACTTATGTATACAAGTAGATATTTAATTTACAAATAGTGCATATAATGCTAAAATAAAACGTAAAATTATAATTTATAAAATGTTATAATTTATAAAATATGTTTATTAAGAAATGAAAACGATAAATACATATCGAGTAACAATAATAATGAAGATATAATGAAGATGTTGCATGCAATAGAATGCGGATATGTGCACTTTGTATGCTCTGCGCAGGCTCAAGTTTTGCCTTCCAATCACAGAGCGTCTATGTCCTAGCATAAATCTCGCGCGCTAAAAATGCCGTGCATCCAAATCTAAACAGGTGGGATAGGCGAGATAACAACTAAACAAAAATGGAGAATACAGAAGCTAAGCACTTGTATTTTGCTATGTTCCGATATATATTATCTCTCTACACTTATTGTGTATGCAAACGCCCAGCTACGAAAAAATGTAATTTTGAAAAAAAAAAACACGTTTAAAGTTTCGGGTAGCATGCGGTTAGATATAGTCGACCTCGCATTATTCCATATTTCATATTTACTATAATTTTGTTGCGGATTTTTCAACACAATATTATAGAACATTATTTTTAAGACCTCAAGCATTACGAAAATACCCTAAAAGAATTGAAATTATGAATCCGCAGTAATTTCTGCCCTTAATTAATAATAAAGCAGTTTACCTTTACATTAGTAAAGATAAAAAGTGTAAATGATTTAAACATATCAATTATGTAAATATAAGTTGTTTCTTATACACTTATAAAATCTTGTAGAACTGTTTGTATGATTAAATTAGTATTTATGTTAGATAATGATGTTGCGAGCACAGTTCTACTTTTATTGCTTACCAATATGCATTCTGTCTTAACGAAGACTAATATCCAAATGTTGGACGACACTTGCAGTATTATATTACTCGATCATAAACGTTATGTAGATTGAAATTATTATAAATGTACACGTATACGTTGTAGCAGCAGGTTCGGTGACATATAACAACGATGGTGGAGTTCATGACGATTTATCAAGACGTGCGTGCGAGTGACATGTATCGCGCGTCTGCCGACGAAATCCAATTTTCTACTTGGACGTGGTTAAAACGATACGGCGATTAATAACGTCTCGGACAGCTTGAACACTTCGTCGGGGAGGATGGTATTCGACAGTACAAACTCACCACCGGCGACCGAGTCGCGGAATTGTGATCGAGATAAATGCGAGAACGTGGCGGAGAAGAAGAGATATTGTCCCGTCAAGAAAGCCAAGATAAAAATAACTGGCTGTTTTACCGCGAGTGCAAATCGTCATGGGCAATGTAATTCTCAAGGGTGATAGTAGTTCTTCTTCCTTCCGTGAACGAAATTCGATAAAATTTTAGGTACTGTTGCAGGATATCATAATATATCTCCTTTCTATGGAACAGCTTCTATAAGATACTATTTATGACTTTATGGGATTAAAAGCTCGGCTCGCGTCGTATAGTATGGTACAGTCCGAAATAGATAAGCGACATTATTTCGCGCGTCGTTGCACAACTTGCAATTGTTCGCGTATATACGAACCTTATAGATATGAAGTAATCCTTTTGCTCAGATAATTCCGCGTCTTATCTTCTCTAGGCTGTACAGCTCTTTGAGGATGCATTTAATTCCGCTTGTAAGTTTCCCCTCTGAATATCCAACTCTGATTGCTAATCTTTCTCTTAAAGAAAGTTGCTACGAGTATTAGTTCCAGACTCGTTTCAATTAATGGAATTTAGTTTCGTTATTTAATTTCGAAATTTAAAAATTAAATCTAATTTCTCCCTTTTTCTTATCAGATACTACCGCTTCGTAGGTTCAAACGAAATGTTCTATATTCTTGTTAAAGAATAAACTTACATTTATGTTTTAAGGATTTCCTGCGAAATCCAACAAGTTCAAAAAGTTAAGTTTTTAGAAAACCGAAAAATTATCATTTTCAAATTGTTTGTGTCATAAATATGATTTTTTTTTTAGATATATGGTAGAAATAAAAATAAAATAGTAAGCTTTAATTAATACTTTTCTAAAATAAATAAATAAATAAATAAATAAATTTCGTGATTTATTTGATTTTTGCGGGAATGCTATATTTATTATTTATTTATTTTGTAATATAATATTTTACATTTATCTCTTTTTTACAACATTAGTCATAATAAATGTGAACCAAGAAATATTATTTAAAGCAGTATATAATGCAGTAATGTCACTTTTTTAATCGTCTATTATTCATGAAGTTTTACAAATTGCTCTTAACAAAAACATTCTTTTATAGCTCTCTTTGTGCAAATATGATAATTTTTCTCGGAAATATACAATAGATGTAAAAATTATGCTTTAGATTTAGATTAATATATTTTGAGGATTCGTTGAAAAAAAAAGGTAAAAAACCTTTGATTTGTACGTCCATGGAGTTATATATTTTATTTCGCAGTTCTTTCATCTTTCAGTCGTTAAAGGGAATGATATATTGTGGAGCAGCATGATTATTTCAAACTGGTTTGGACAAGTTTATACATATACCGAGTGCTTTCAGCTGTGCGCGTCACGAAAATTGAGAGAAAACACTGCCGTCGAGTATACCTTAAAGCGTATACCGATATGGTGGCAAATGTGTACGACAAAGGGTGTACAGCACACACAACGTAAAGTATACATACGGTATGCATACTCTTTGTTGCACCTGACTGCACTTATGCACTTTCTGGCATCATAACCGCGTTACATTATGCGTTTGCGGAGCCAGCGTAACACGATAAGGCGGTTTTCGTCATCGCGTAACGCGAAACCATGGTATATCTAGCTGTTAGGAAACCCGTTTTGCATCGCCAACGAAATATTCATGGCGGTACCTCGAAAAATCTTCGCTGATGAAAATCGCTATCGTGAATAACTCTTTTTTTTTTTTAAATACCCTAAGATGAAACAAGACAGTTACTGAGAAACTTTTTAATCATAAAACTTTAATAAGTTGGTACCGGAATATAAAACGCAGCAATTTGTGGTTAGTGAAGTACTTACAATAAGTTTTCCAATTTTACTTTTCACGCATTCCGCTACGTTCTTGTCTCGTCTAATTTTTTTTCTACAATTGACGTTGTACGTTTAAGGAGAACCTCTTTCACTATATACGGGATCACATAATAGTTTCGTAACTTATACTTAAATGACCACCACACTCAAAAAGAAGTATTTAATTTTAAGATATTAAAATGTTTTACTTTTGTCTTGGTTTTTAAAAATATCTTTATCTTAAATAGTGTTTATATATAATATATAAATATATATATATAAATTTGAAACACTAAACGTGTAAAACTGAATTTTTTAACAGTGTCAAACGTTTTAGTGTTTCAAATTTAAACATCGTTTGAAACTAACATTTTTAAGCATTTAAAAACACAGAGGTAGAATAAAACATTTTATTCTCTTAAAATTAAACACTTCTATTTTTAGTATATCTACGTTGAAGTTTTTAATCTTAATGAGCAGCGCGATATATATGTAAGAGGCAGCGAGACTTTCAATTTGTCGAATCATAAAAAGTGATTTTCTTGTGCTTAAGCGCCCTTATTCAGACGGATCAATGTGACGAATCATTATCGCGAATCTAGGACACACATGTTATATGCTAATTCGAACGCGCGTATATGTTACGGCACGCCAGCCTTAGAGGTACCGGCCCACGTACATAGAGGTGTTTACCCGAAATCCAGTGTCTTCGGGCGATCGAGTAATACACGTTCTCGATGCTTTGACATATCAGGGGCTATCCGTGCGTGTAATTGGTCCGAAATCCTACCGACAGTTTGTCAAGCAGTAGTCCGGAAATAGATCCATCATATCCCATTAATCATAGTCACCTAATACGATAATCACGAAATATCATCGGCACACGCGTCTAATTCGAGTACCCCGTGATTGATGTAATCTAGACGACTTCGGCACTTCCTTAAATGTGCGGACAGCGCGTTAAGCGCCGTATCATTAAAACAACGGTTACCGCGTGCACCTTCATCAAGATCTGTGCGCGCATATTTTAACGCGCAACTGAATTGAAATGCAAACGATTCAGTTTTTTTGTTTATATATAAGAAAAGGAATTGTTTTACACACAGGGTGACATCTGTAATTACTTTTAAATGAAAGAAATACGATAAAAAAGTTTTGCAAAGATAAAAGAAAAAAAAATTGAATCTTTTCGCACGTAATTTAACGATGAATAAAAACCGTGTAATTTGACGACGCGATAATATCTTCTGATTGATATTCATGGCGTAGATTCGTCGGCATTAATCTGCGCTTAAAACTTTGTCGCGCACGGGGGAACCATTTTCTGGCAATTAGAATAAATTTTAACGATTTACCTCAATTTTCAATGGATTAGAGTGTTCGATTTAAGAACTTGATGAGATATGCATTATACTCTTCTGTATCTCTTCTGTATTGGATTAATAGGAATTGTTGAAAGTGTTTACAATTGCCGGTGCCTACGTAATTCGATCTCCCATAGGATTAAACTAATACGGACGCTTTAGTGTATTTATGACTCTCGCTTCTTTGTGTAATTCGATCTTTCCTACGCGATGGCGTGCTTAAAACTTTAAATGGTACTAACTGCGATAGTCGTCACGATTACATTTATGAAAGCTTATAGGAAAACTTTTAGATCTTGCTTTTCGATTGCCTCTGTTGAAATCCAATGTGTTAGTTACATTTGCTCCAATTATCCAACTAGAAATTGCCATCGCTCATAGAAGTGTTTAATTTTAAGGTATTAAAATGTTTTATGTTTATCTCAGTTTTTTAAATACTTAAAACTGTTTTAAACAATGTTTAGATTTAAAACACTAAAACGTTTAAAGCTGAAACAACAACTTCCATTATTAGTTTGTTTTGAATAAGATGTTTTAAATGTAAACATTTTCTTCACTGCACTTTTTATAGCGATGTGGCATTGTTTTCATAAAGTAATTTTTTACATATAACGTACAAAGTATAGTACGATATAATAATATAATATATTATACGATCAAAATAAAAGTGAAATGAAAGTAAGAAATTGCTATTAACTAAAAGATAATATTTACATAACAATAATATACTTCGAATTATCAATTGGAAATTACGTTGCAATTGTATTACGTGTAGATTGCGTTTAGAAATATAAACTTGATCGAGATAAATTATTTATTTCAAATATTTATTATTTTTATAAAAATTTTGTAATATTGCTGGTAGAAAAAGATATTTAAAATTTCAGTATTTCTGTTCGTACATTTTGAATTTATGTATGTTGATATCATATCAAACATCGCGTATCTTAAACATAAATTCGATGCTCAAGGTCCGAGTTACCGAAGAATCAAGAGCCTCGAAGATGAATTGCCAAAACTTCTAAACTCTGGAAAAATCAATTTCTAAGCACTCACTCCGTCTACGTTGCACACAAGATAGAGGACCTATCGGATTCACTTCTCGCCTGCCATACCATCTTCCCCTTTACCTGTTGCTCTATGAAACTAGAAGCCAAAAAATCTTGATGCTTCACTCCGTAATGTTGCTCCGTAACTCTAAGTGTATTCAGCGTGCGATTTTAGCGGAATAAATAGTTTTTTACTGTTCAGATTATGGCATCATCTGATGATTTATTTTAAAACGTTACAATAAAAAAGACCGCTAAGAAGTTTAGCGGTTAACCGAAGCCGAATCATAATAACTCGATAACGATGGTACAATAGGAACTGATATTTAATTTATGTAAGCTAAAGGAAAGTTCAGCAAAGTAACATTTGAAACAAACTGAATATTTGAACTTTCTATCCAAAGGTAATCCACGGAATACTAAGTCCCGAGTCCAAGTTTGCATGTAGTAATATTCATATATTTCTCAATGTAGGGCTTACAAAGTATCGCGAGTGTGCAAAGAATTTCCGTTCGTTATATACGTAAAAGTTACACTCCAAGTTTATTCCTCGTACGTGCATTGAAAATTAAAAAAAAAATTTATCATCGGTATGCATCAACGATACTCTGAATAAGGTAGCAATTCGTTAAAAATCGTCAATCTTCGTATTCGTTGAATGTTTACTTTTTCTTTTTACGACACAAAGTGGGTCACGCAAAGGCAGTGAACCGTATTAGGATGTATGCATGTGAAACTCGAGAAAAAGTTCCACAATGCAATCAAAGCAACATAACAGTACAACGTTTCACTAAGCGCTCGTGTGGAATGTTGGATTTATTTTCGTATTATGTATTTACATGACAAGTACGTACAATGTAAAACGTACTTTATATAAAATATTAATATCATTATCGCAACTCATTTAAATGTTCTTCTATTATTGTTTATCATTTATATTTATATTTTACATTTACATTTTGTACGATGTTATAGTGTTATTTGTCGCTATATTGTAGTGCTATTAAAGAATTATAGATTATTTATTGGAATCGTTTCTTTAATTTTTTATCTATAAATTATTTATTAATATTAACTTAATATGTCATTGTATTACATTTTATTTTAGTTAACTTTTTAAAGTGAAATAGTTATACAATTTCTCGCAAATGCTAGAAAATTTTGAAAGCAAGACGGAACTTGCAGTAAATAGTCCGTTTCATGTCTCTAAAATATAGGAATGTACGGTAACTATTGGAAAACATGCATTCTGTAAAATACTTCGACACTTTACAGATATTATGCGGTTATTGAGAAAAATATTTTCGCAAGGTATGTACCTCTGTAAAAGGCAAAAATTTAAAACTTCTAAAACCGTTCAGAACTTTCAGTGTTTACCTACCTTTGCTGTGCCGTTTGCTATTTGATTGAAAGTTTCTCACTTTTATTTAAGAGAATTTCTTTTATAATGTATTGACACAGAACTTCTAACATGCATTTTTAATCTACGCATTGCGAAAAGAGGTGTATTAATAAATTAGAATAATTTAGAATAGCGTGTAATTTCACGTTATTTCTAAAAATTTACTTAAATATAACATTTTTATGCTTTTGGGTGTGTATCCATTTACATATATATTTGTTATATTTTTTATATTGGATAAGAACAAAAGTTTTATATTTATATAGATATTGCAATTAATATTTTTTAATTATATTATTGGCAGACACATTAATATATTATATATTATAAAAAGGCAACACATTATTATTAAAAAAAAAATTGAATAAGTTATGGCATTTTAAAAGATGTTTTAGCTCTTTAAAGCTAAAAGTTACCGAGATTTAAATATTACTTATTTCTTACGTTTTTTTCCGTAACCAATAATAAAAAATTTTAGTCGTAAATACTTTATAGAGTATTTAACTTTTAGTTATTATAGAATCATTTCTGAAATCAACTACTAAGAAGAAACAATGAAAAATTCGTCTTACAATTGGCAGCAAAAATGATTTTATTTTAGTACAGTTTTCAATAAATAAATTGTAAATGAATAAGTGAACCTAAATATATGGCACGGATTTTTACATGAATATTTATTAGAGTTTTATTAGTATGCGTAAAAAATTTGATTTAATTTGTAATGCTATTCTCTTTGTCTCCCTCTTTGCAAATAAATAACGCTATTTTACATGAGAAGATTAAGAACTTACATAAGAACATTAAGAGAAAATAAAAAATTAAAAACTTTTAATTCAATTATCGGAGAATTGTGTGCAAATTTTACACAAAATTTATATATAATAAAATAAAACAATCTATAAAATTTTTTAATGTTTGTTAATAAATTTTTTGAGATGTAACATACATTTTTAAATAAAATTGTAAACAAGTAAAGAAAGGTTTTACGTACATTTATATAATAGAAATCTATCAATTTTGGAAATAAACAAATATTTAAAATAAATGTTTGTAATGTAAAGAAAACCCTCTGTTAATTTCAACCTGTGAAAGATAATTTACTATATTCTGAACGATCTTGAGCTATTATTAAGTTTTTAATAAATAAAACGTTAACGATTGATCGGTTTCATCTTTCGGTTTTTAAAAACGTTAGTCATCTGTTGAAAACTTGTGCACTCACTTTAATACATCAAGAGGATATTCAACATAAAAATGTGAAATATTTCCCGTCTTGAAAGGAACTCGATTGTTAAATCCAATGTTCTTAAAGTTAGGAACTGCAGGTTCGTTACGAAGCGAAGTAAAAGAGAAACGCTAATCGTTAACTCAATACAGACTCTCTGTAAAAGTCTCGTGACTGCAATTCGCTAGTTTTCGTCAGTGAATTGTGAACGAATGTGGCCAATGAGAGCAACAGGTATTTCAATGTAATACGATATTACTTCACTAGTCCTCAATTCGTCCTCGAGGTGGATGTAACAAGCTTTCCCCCGACGATTTTTACAAAAATCCGAAGAGGCTCTGAAATTGCTCCAATTATCGCCATTTAATTTAAAAATGTAACTATCAATCAAAATCCGAGAATTTCAACCGATAACAATTGAAGATTGGTCATTCGAGTTATAGAACAATGGAGCTCATCAGTTTGCTAGAGTTCTTTAACTATATAGAAGCTTTATTCAGTTTAAGGTACAGATATTACCTTGAGAAAAAAATTATCGACTATTAGCTATGACATCATGAAATTACGTTATCGAGCTGTAATATTTACGGCATGAATATCAAAGAGCGTATAAAGACGATTAGCTTTATGAATTAATAGCGCGTCGCTTAAGCACACGTAGTGGTAAATTTTTCAATACATCAATAAAGTCTTTACAGCTCTTTGTGTGTGTGTGCGTGTGCGCGCGCGCGTGTGCTAAAGAATAAATAAATTAATAGAAAATAATAGTTTATTTCTGCAAAATCATAGCTATTTCCATATAGAAAGACTCGTTGTGTATTTATCTCGTCTTATTTATAACCATGTAAAATATTTACGATTATTACTTAATATAATTTTAAAAAAGTACTAAAAAATTACTTATTTTAATAAATTTATCAATTTAATCAATGTAATCAATTTATTCTCTTGCTTTTTTCTCTCTTTATATTAGTCTTAAAACATCGTAGTACATAAATTTAACGAATCAACAGGAAGAGTAAAATATATAACTTTATGTTATTTTTTATATTGGAATCAGTGAAATCTTATTGATTTGCAGTGTTATATTTGTAATTATGATCATCAATGATTGATTTAATGTCTTTTAATGATAAAACACTAAATCCGTTTTGAAGAGTATATTCTTATATGGAGACATTGCTGTATGAAGTGTTCTAAACTTTGCGAATTAAAATATAATATAAAACTTAAATTTAAAAAATTAAGTAAAATAATTACTTTTATTTCAAGAAATAGTTTTTGAGATATAAAAGTTTAAAGGTGGCCTATTACAAATTATTACGTTTAAATAGTAACATGACAGGCGATCGTTGTGATCTCTGATTACCGGTTAAGTTGTTATATCCTAAAAGTTACTACTTAAAGTAAAAATTTAGAACTAATTATTTTATTTAATTTTTCGAAAATTTTTTGTTATGATATTTTGACTTGTAAATTTCGAAACACCTTGTATATCCCTATCAGTAAGTTATTTGTGTTCATAAAGGTCTAGATTATAAATATTTTATCAATAAAGTTGTGCAGTGTATCTTGTGTTACATTAATTAATTTAAAAATTTCCTTGAACGTAAAATTTAAGTATCAGTAGCAATATGAATAACTTTTTGGGGAAATTAAGAGATAAGGGAAATTACAAGTGAGATATTAATGACATTATTACATCGTTTTCTTTAATTAAAATTGAAAATTTTATTTAAAAAGGAACGATTTTTTATTTTTTGATTTTTTTTGTGTTTAGGTTATCGAATTTGCTGAACTTGTAAAGTCATCAAACTGCCACATGAATAAGATGAGATTCTTACACTTAATAACATCGAATGTCATGATATCTGGAAAAATGCAAGTGTGATTTGTATATAATTGTTATGATGGCAGTATTAACTCTCTGTACACACGTTTTGAAGCGTCTTCTTTATACATTGAATTACTTCTGAATTAATTATTATTATTTTTATAAATATAAAATAATTCTTTAATGATTCTTACATATACATCTCTCAATAAGTATTTATATGATTATTTTATCACTGGCATGCTATATTTTCTTATATTAAGAAAACGTTATTTTAAATCAAATAGTGTTTTCTTAAAACTATGAAATGAGTTTTTTACATGTAATAAATACACTTACTTAAAAGTAGTACCCAATTTTTAATAAATATTTGTTTAATTTCAGTTTTTAAATTATTAAATTCAGTTATTAAATTTAAATTATTAATTGAGTACAAAATATTTATTTAATTCAAGAAAACCAATTTATTAATACTGGGATACTAAACGCAAGCAAATATTAATAACTTTTAATAACAAAATATTTATTTTAGTTTAATAAATATTTCTTTGACTTAAGCAATTCATTTACAAAAAAATACATAATTAAATATTTTAAGCATATATATTTACTTGATGAAAATAAATATTATTTTGAATAAAATGAAAACTTTGGTTTTTAGTTTTATAGTTTATTTATTTAATTATTTTTTACAATATTAAGAAAAATCTTCATTTTTTGGTAAGTACTTTAAATATATAAGATAATTTATTTAAAGTTTTATTGTGATTGTTTAGTAATTCTGAAAATAAATAAATAAATAATTTTTATTAATTTACAAAACGGAACAACTAATTTCTGCATTACAATAAAATTTTACATAAATTATCTTGAATATTTAAAGTTCTTCAATAAAAAATGTATTTTTTTTTGTTATTTCTTAATTATATTTTTATTAGAAAACACATGTCTACTTTTTATTGAAATAATTTTATATTTAAGTAAAAAATTGCTACTAAATTTTTTCTACTATTTTCAAATGCAATATAACAATCTGAAAATTTTTCATAATTTTCTGAATATTTTGTAAATAGAACTTTATACAAAACACCCTTAAACAAAATTTCTAACAAACCATTACTTCGAAATTCGAGAATATTTATTTTAATCCAGCAAAAAATAGATTTAAAAGTTCAATTATTTAAAAGTTCATTAAATTGTTTTATTAAATGTATTTAAAATATATTTACTTTATCTAAAAAAATCTGTGCTTAAATTAAAGCGATGGTGTTTTGAAATCAACAAAATTTTTCTAAGATTATATAAAGAATTCACTTAATGTTAGGGCTTACAAGAGATTTGAGATAAATTGATATTCATAAAATTTGTCTTATCAACATAGAATGATTAAACAGAATGTATATAGTTTACAACAAATTATTTATAACAAAAGTTATAAAAACGTTCAAACTCAAGATTTATTTAAATAAAGTAATTTGTTCTGCATACTACTCAAATTTAAAGATAATATTTATAACTGCATTTCAGAAAATAAAATCACCATGGATGTCTTAAAAATAGTGTCTGAAGCATTAATAAGTGATCTTATTATTGGTGAAAGAGCCATATTCTTTAACTATTGACGTAAACATTTTGGCAAAGATGAATGTGATAAAAGTAATGATCATCTTGCAAATAATAAAAAAGTAGGCTACAGTTTTAAAGAATTATTTTATCTAGATTACGGGGTAAAATGAATAATTTGTGTGTGTGTGTGTAATTTTTGTATATAATTTTTTATAATCGTTTTTATGTAATAATACAATTATTAATTGCTTAAAAGTATTGCAAAGTTATACTAAATACATAAGAAATAGCTAAAAGTTATGTTCTTTCAAAAGCTATGCAGTAAACAAAAACTTTTTATTTAAAATTTGTATAACGCAATATATTAGAACTACATTAACTTCAGGTTACATATTTTCCCTTTACGGAGCGATTTGTGTGTGTGCGCGCGGCGGAGGGGGTGTCGAGGCAGTAATAGACTGAAGCACCCCGGCATTTAGGATAAGTAGTCTTAAGATTAGTTGTAAGTTAATGTAACAGAACAATGTAAAGACATTGTAAACTCTAAGGGGAAACAATAAAGTATTATTACTATTTTCCCTTTAATCAGTTCCTCTTTATGTGTAAAAATTATTGGCGCCGCATTAAAATACTAAATTTGTTTTGAAAAATTTGTATGTAAAATGTGTATGTAATTTGTATAGAAAACAATGATAATGATTCTGTGATCAATAGTCTAATGAACTCAGCTAAAAGACTAAAAGATAAAGAAAATTCATCAAGTTTTATCAATGTTTTATATAATAATATTTATGCTAAACAATCACTGAAACCTCTGAAGAACCTGCTTTGAAGAACCTGAAATCTATGATAAGAAAAGAAATTTTAGCCTCGTTTGAACAGAACAACTTTGTGCATGAGAAACATAGGCATAAGCTGTGTCACATAATCATAACAGATTTAGAAAATCGATCAATAAGATAAAATGTTTAAAACAATATGTATTAAATTAAGGTGGAGCTCTATTAATTTTTGGCCAAAAATCAATTTTTTTATCGCATTTTTTAAATATTTATAATTAAAGGTATATATTTTAAGACCCATAAAAATTCACTCATAAAAATTCTCTTTGGAACAATTTTACAGCTTTTTAACTTAATTTTTTTCATTTCTTGAGAACAAAATAATTGCTTGAAAATGATAAATTTAGCAAACTTTTTCTAATTTATGATATGAGAAAATTAAAAAATTTTTGTGATACTGACACTCAATAGATTTAAAGCGTGAGTCATATAAGGAGTCAACTCTTTTTAACAACAAAAAAGGGAACTTGTATTTTAACTTCAAAATTATTAGACAAATTGTACCACAACAATTTTAAATTGTTTAATAGAGCTTCACCTCAAGGCAAATTTTTTGATAGTACACACATATGTGTTTTTATTTTTACTTTTGTTTGTTGCTTAAATAACGCACAGCAGACATGATCGTTACAATGATTATTAATACCTTCCCATCAGAAGCAGCAAATGTGTACTACATATCACCAATTGCAAAAAAAAAAATTCTCCCAGTAATAAATCCATACCTGCTCCTGGGAAATTATAATATTAACTTAACCTAAGTCAAGTTAATATTTGAACGAAATCATTTACTTAAATCAAATTAAATTTTGTTGACTGTAATGAATTTATTTTCGGTGTAGAAAAAAGAATTCTTGAAATTATGTATAAAAAGATTTTTAATTTTTAATTTTTAATGTCAAGTTAATATTTATTCCAATCAAACAAATATTTATTTTGAAGAATAAATATTATTTTATTTCAAGAAAATGTAGTTTAAAGGAAAATAATATTTACTAAAAATAAATAAATATTTCCTGGAAAATAAAAATTGAAATTCAATGAATTATTACTTACTTATTGTAGATATTTTGTCGATTCGAAACAATCAGATCTTGTTTCAAGATCTGCATTTCTTAAATCAAAGAAATATTAACTTAAAAATAATAAATATTTACTTGGAAATACAGAGCCATTTCGATTTATAAATTGAAAATCAGCGAATTATTTCTTACTTACAGTAAATATTTTATTGGTTCGAGACAATCAGATCTTGCTTCAAGATCTGCATTTCTTAAGGAAATATTTATTTGTTACAAAGAATATTGTATACCTTGATTCAAATAAATATTTCGTTAGTACTATTGAACGAAATCATTTATTTGAATGAAATCAAAATTTTTTGATTGTAATAAATTTTTTTTTCGGTGTAGAAAAAAGAAGTTTTGAAATTATAAAAGAATTTTTAATTTTACAGATAAATTTTTATCCAAAGCAATTGATGTAAAAAAATGTGTATATATATGTATTTAGTCATTTGTGTCGAATCCGTGTGTATAGAACGTAAAGTGCATTTAATGTTTGAAAAGGTGTGTAACTTCTCATAGACAAGCATGTCAGCTTAACTGTATGCGAGACGTTCGCGAGGCGCGTGGATAACGTTCCGAGGATGACGGGTGGCATGACGATCATCGATTCGCCGGCATTCACTTCGTTCTCGTCATCCTGCGTCCGTGCGGATCCATTCGCGGTATGAACGGCAAACCCGACACAGATCATTGTTCGCATAATCGTTCGCGCAGCATGAACGCTCGCGCGATCGTTATCGTCGCGAGCGTTTTGCGTTTCGTCGCCGTCGATAACTTTGAAAAGCACCGCACATGAATTGTCATCACTCGTTTACGACACTCAGATGCGTCATACCGTACTACGTTGCAATTCACGTAAAATCGGCGTATCGTAATACCAATCAACGGATTTGAACGGAATGGATGGTGGAGAAAAGCTGCTTTTTATTTCTGATACAAACTTTTCGCCGAGGCATTTTGGATCTCGTAAAACTGAGGTTTCAAGCGTTTTGAAATGGCTCGCGCAGAATAAACCCTTTCAGACTGGAGAGTTCAATGTTTTACGGTTTTTTATGACGATAATTTGTATTCTGTGCTTTTCTCTTTGCGGTGCTTACAAAGAAATTGTAAAATAAATTTTATCTTGTAGATACGCTCAAAGATGGCCCAGGCCAATTTAAACTTGTTAATTAAAATGTGCATTTGTTCTGCACAAGTGTTAAACGTCTTTTTTTTAAATGTATTATGAAGAAGAGATGTTTATATGAATTTCAATTCTACGGCTTTGCGATTCACTGCCTTAATATTTCCGTAACAAATGTAAATTTATGTTCTAGTTGATCGCGGAAACGAAAGGTCAGGAAATCAAAGAGAAAATATATATTCCGTTTGCACTTGCCTTTACGGAGCTCTCGAGAGCGCTCTTGCCTTTTGAATCGTTCCAAATCGGTTCGAGCCGATAGAGAGTAGAAACATGGAGGACTTGCGATTCGCTTATATAATTTCCTGTTAGGAATAGAATGGTAAAAGGCCAGGCATTTTCATACAATATTTTCAAAATTGTGATCACGTAATCTTTTCCTGCTGGAGCGCTGAAAATCAATTGGACGAAATTTCGAGCGATGCGGAAGGAGCGAAGAGGTTCATTGAAATTTAAGCCATTTCGGGCACGTGAATGGGAGGCCAGTTTGATTCCCTCTCGATGTAGCAATTTTTGATCCATCCATTCCGTTTTTCTTTTTTCCCTGGTTTTTTTTTTTTGAATTTAAAGTACCTCAAGAGTTCTGCAGTGCGATTACGGTGAATCATCGTTAACGGTTTCCGCAAAGTTATTCCGCAAAATTGCAAGCACCATTGTGCTGGTGGTTACACTATCGCGTTACACTATCGGATTACACCATTTAGCGCGACCGAAGAACTTAAGATTAGATTAGTTAATTTGTTAATCGACAACAAACGCGGATTGTGGATTTTGCGTACAGCACAACTGGATGAATAGTTACGTTACAGTTGTGAGCTTCACGCATGAGTATATCAGTCATTGTCATCGCTAAAATGGATTTTCCTCTAGTTTGTGTAATTGCAATTTTCACAAATAAGCAAACATTTGAGGCATTATCGTGTTACCCCGTGTCTAATTGCATCAAATGATAATTTAATAATAATTTACTAATAATCTATTAGTCGGATACTTTGAATGTTTAATTTGAAGTTTATAATCACCCTGCTTCGACATTTTCCATAAAAATGATAATTAGGAAAAATAATAATTGCAAGAGCGGATATTAAATTAGGTCGCTTTGCGCCGCAAGACTTCCTTTAGCTTTTAAGTGACGCAAGTCGGTTAGAAAAGAACGGCAGCCTGAAACCGGACGGCGTCGGCTTCCTTTTTCTTGCGGAACGGCGCGCCATGCGGTTGACGAAAAATGGGATGCGAAAATGTTAGCTCGTAAAACTTTCAGCCGCAGCGGGTCTTCCGGTGAAGAAGCGAAGCCGCCAGCCGGAGCATCGGGTCTGGTTTTCGCGCTGACTAATTGCTACGTTATAATTACGAGGAGTTAATGCGCGATTACGCGTGACACATTCATGTCCGGTCCGAGACTCTCTCTCTCTCTCTCTCTCTCTCTCTCTCTCTCTCTCTCTCTCTCTCTCTAACACACACTTACTCTCACCCTGTCTCTTTCTCTATCAGTCAACATTAGCCTAATGCAACTGTGACTATCCTCGTGGCCGTTACAACGTGAAGAATTAAGCGGTACCAAAGCGTGACCATAAATCTAATTACACAGGCGGTATCGCGGCATACCACTTGTAACGATGCGTGCGAATTGTTGTATAGCATTGCGCCAAGAGCAGCGCCAGCTAAGGCAAACACGCCTGCGCGACGTTAAGTTCTCACGTGTAATTAATTAAACGCGAGATGACAGACACTTCGCCGTCAGCGCGTATACAGTATACAGTAATAGCTCCTTTAGCTGGTCGCACGTACGGTATACCAGAAACTTTAGAACAATATACATAGCTCCCGTATCAGAAAACGTAATAGAGGCGTTACGATGACGCTTGTTGCTTGTTAGCGGTACGCTAGAGTAGCGTAATCATGCACTCAGCGAGATTAATGTGATATTACAAGAGATTCCCAAGCGAAAAGATGAGGGGGGGGGGAAGGAAACTTCAGCTAACTATCTCGACGATGTTGGGGATTTTTAAACCGTTCCGTTTTGTCAGAAGCACTCAATGATTCTTGAATGAAGACGATTTTCCGCGGTTAATAAAACCGTTTTACCTTTCGTTCTCAACAGAACGCTTGTAAAAATAAAGGCGGCATTCGTCTATATTTGATATGAGGCTACGGTACCCGTTACCTTCACTGTCTATTTAACACCTGTGCGCATATTTAACTTCAAGGAAATCAGTTTACATGCAACCGTAACAGCCTATCTCTTTATGGCCTTCAGGAAATCTCTATGCTCAACGTTGTACCGTTACACACTTAATTACCGTACGATCCTCGGTAGTACGATAGCAAAAAAAAAAGAAGATTTTGATTTGATATTGATCCTATATCAAGTGACGCGTTTGCTTACACTCAGTTCGACGTCATTGAATGCACGACCACGCCGGGAAATTTTAATAAAATCGGGCACACTCGAGCGGATCGAATGACGTAATACCAGTATTACGAGACAGATTATCTTTTTATCGCTGATGCAGAACTTATATTCATGCATGTATCCAGGTTAATGTCCCAGCTGTTGTTTGCTGTCGATACACGCATTGCATTTCGGAAACTTTGGATTCGCGTGCACATAATATAATATATTTTCTATTTCTGCTTAATTTGTGTTTAAGTTAAATATTAATTTTATACAATATCAAATATTATGCTAAAAATTATATTAAAAGAAACGGTTTTGCCATTTTTTAAATTAAATTTTACAAATATTTATAATAATAAAGTAATTATTTTTCCAGGAATAATATTTTATTTATATAAAACGTTACTGTTAATATTTTAGTTTAAAGAATAAGTATTTGAAAAAAATTGTATTCTTGAAGTAAGACGACTGTATACTTCGTTCTTTTAACACATTTTTAATGAATGAGAATATTCTCTTTTTTAGAAGACCTTTCAAAATCTTTAAGAATACATTCTCTCTAATAAACTTTTAGATAGTAACATTCTAAAACCATGTTCATTTCGCATTTGCAATAATTGTATCGTTATAATTTAACATAGTTAGTATAGTGTTTGGTGCTCAAAATTTTATATAAGTATCATGACACTTATAATGGATGAGGCGGTAATAATAAGCGCGCGTGTGTGTGTGTATGTGTGTGTGTAGGGGCTGGAGACTCAAAGTATTAATCCTAATCATCTCAGACAACATTTTAAAGGTCAGTATTTATAGCTTTTATTTCATTTTATATTTAATCTTCACAATTGATGGAAAATAGTAAATTTTCTAATAAGGTCCAATATTTTAAAATTAAATTTTCTTTCATATTTGGAAAAATAAGTCCTATGAAAAGTAAATTCTATAAAATCTCATCTTAGTTATATATCCTTATAAAAAGTAAGAATATCTGCTACTAATAAGGAAAGTGTCATGGGCTGACGTCAATTTGATTCTCCGTGAAATGTGTTGTTGAATACAAAAATCAAAGAGGCGCGTATTTTTTTTATGCAGAATTTCATGTTTAGAGGGTAGAACACTCCTTCGAAAAAAAAAAAAAAAAAAAAATTCCCCTTCGGAGCAAATGCCGTCGGAAATATAAAAGATAGAAAAACATTTTTTAAATAAAAGTTGCACGGTTTCAAGAGTACTTCGAAGTTGTAAAGGAAGAACTTTTTAATTTTTTTGTTTGACAAAATACCCCTACTTTCAAAGGGGGGTTTTACCCTATAAACATGAAATTTTGCACATAAAAAGAATACGTGTCTCTTTGATTTTTGTGTTTAACAACATATTTTATGGAGAATCAAATTGATGTTGGACGCTCGCGACATTTTCCTCGTAAGCTATCCTTTAAAAGAATTTTTTTTAAAGATAACAAATTGTTTAGTGTCTATTTTAGAAGAAATCACTGTACAATTTTGTCGCTATGGCGGCAGTTTAACGCACTTAACACTTTGTTGTTATTCAACTTATGATCAATACGTGGCTAAAGTTTTAGAACATAACTTTGTCTTAAGTAGAAGAATACCTGTATATACAAGATGGTTATTAAGTACTCTAAAAGATTTTAATTAATTTCTCAACTAATCCTGTTTCTCACACACTCTACACGGTTTTTTCAAAGATGAAAATTTCGTATGATTATATGTTCAAAACAACTTCGGAAGACTTGTTTTTTTTTTATTTCTACTTGAGCTGAGTTTGATAAAACTTTATGTATGTTCTGTAGGACATAATCCAAGTAGTTTTTAAACAAAAAAACATGAAATTTTTCTTTCTATTTCGACATTCTATCTTTGAAACTATAAACTGTTTCAAACATATGATCGTATGAAGTTTCCGTCTTAGATTAGTGGAATCATCCCTTAAATTTTTTAGAGTGTTTAATCCTCATTTAAGGTGTCAATGCAACCCGTATAATTGTACTTTGCATAGTTGTTATGCTGGCGCGTGTCGTGAAAAGTTCCGCGAGCGCGACAGACATTTTTCTCTGTATCGTGTCATTCGTCGTCGTCATCCTCGCGAGAATCGTGGAGCGTACGATACCTCGAAAAGCGGCCTCTAAAAGCCCGTCGTTAACGATAAAAGCATCGATAATGTACGGCGTGACGTACGAAAATACTCACGTTGCCGATAGGTAATCTAATATTACTTTACGAACCTCGCATACGGGGTCACTCTTCATTCTTGGGTTAACGCGAAATATTTTGTGTTGCTCCTGTAGCACAATTGCACCCGACTTACCTAACTGTTTATTGACTTCTGCAGTTTAGCCACATCACGCTGCACTTTTAATGAGTCGCGGCAGAGCTACATACGTGCTCATTGCAACGACTTTGCTCTCGACTGCAATCTCGCGATTCGTTTGTTGTAACTAACGTTTTGTTTTTGCCTTTGCGCATGGCGTGTATGTACATACACTAGCTTGTGAATTGTAAAGTCCGGAGGGATCGTGGAATGTTGAGTCGTTGCGAGGATTTTTATTTTCTCACATACATCTCTTCTAGAGTATTCAAAATGCAAAAGTCGGAGACTTGAGAATTGAATTTTAGACTTTTGAGATATAAAGATGACGGTAAAAGGTTATCCGAAGAACTTCCAAGTTCGAAATGTCAGTTTGAAATAATGAAATTGCATGAAAATAAGAATATAATTTATGTAACATAATATTTTGCGCGATTCCAAAGATAAAATGTTGTTATGCGAAATTCTAACATGATTTTATCGCTTGTGAGTAAATTTTAAATTGCCACTACGTGGGCAATTGGATATTTGATAATTTTTTTAGTTGAAGATATATATCGTTGGAAATATTTCTTTTGTCTCTCGTGTTTCTTTGCCCACATTGTTGAATATATATGTAAACTTGTTTGCCAGCTGAATGACGAATTGCAACAATAATTCAATCAATTCGTTCAATGAAAATAAAAATTTACGCGTTTGTCACGCGCACAATTTCGCGCCGTCGCGTCGAGCGAAACGCGATGTGGGTTACACGAAGCATACAATTTGGTTAGGGGATTATTAGGGGTTCGCGCTACGTTCAACAAGTGTTTCAACCAACCTGAGCTTAGAAATGGCCCACAGGGATCCAATCTATGCACTGTTTATGTGTTGATGACCGCCTCGGCGCCAGGTTCACGAAGTGATTTCGTTCCCTGATTGCCACAGTCGTCCGAAGGAAATTCTGAAAATATAACATCTTGCATTTATATATATTCGTCAAGTTCTGCGCTTTGTAAACAATTCTAGCGGCATTAATTAATATTAATATGTATGTATAAAGAATTCCAAAGCTCTCTTATCCCTTTGATCACGTTATAACAATGCTAACCTTTGAATCAATTAATTTTCTAATTAACTTTAAGATATTAAATTTCCGTGCTTAACAATGACGCTAAACTAAATTATTCCACGAATAACATCCCCCTAGTTTAAATTTACGTGAAAAATCGCGATCTATTACATGGAAAATTGATCTTTCCGAAACCATTTAGGGCACAATAGACTAATATTCAAAGTTTCCCCAACTACTCTGACAATAATTGTATAATAGTTTCTGTTCCAATTATCCCCAGCAGGTAAAGTGAACGTAAAGTGATCGTCGTTGAGATCGAATTTGCTCACGCCAAACTAGCCTGAAATAGGAGATCTTATATAGTGGATCCTTATATAGTAGATTCCATCTAGATTCACGTTCAAATTATCGGGGCGTATCGGACCGTTAGAATCGAGCGTATTGGATTTTCAGCGGGCGAAACCGACTCGACGGGCGTTAAAGTCGGCGCGGCGCTTGCCTTCGCGCTAAGGCGATGTACGTACATACATACATACGTTCGTTCGCCTCTCGCAACTCGACACAACCCGCTTTCGTTCACTCGCCGGCGATCATTTCTCAGGCTTCGTCGAATTTTTCGGGATGTCCGGCAATCCTTCTTTCCGTCAATTTGCGCTTGCAACTGATAACGTAACGTACGGCCGAGCACTTTTACACGTGATTGCTTTCACGTCCGGGGGTACTAAGGGTGAAAAAATGCGAAGAATGCGTGCGATCTATTCGCTTTTATATTCCACTCGTGCGAATTTCGCCCGGCGACCAATACGGGAAAGAGATGCGTTCGTTCGCCGAAATTGTGTGCGCTGAAACTAGTTCTCTCTTTCTCTCTCTCTCTCTCTCTCTCTCTCTCTCTTTTCTCTCTTAAACGCGACGAAAATGTGAACGGACTAAGGCGACGCGCGCGTTTAATGAAAAGCTGCGCGCGACAGAGGCACAAAGCTGCTGCACTCCCGGCTCGCCCAGCTCTCGAACTTTTGCCAACGTTGCGGGTGGCAGACACACGTGGAGTCTGTGGCGATGCCTGGAATTTTTCGACCTATATATGCGGCGAACTTTACGTGTTCAACTTTTTCGGAACATTTCGACCGACCGGTGGTCCGTCGTTCTATTTTTGCGCCTCGAGCTTTACGTGCGCTGTAACGCACGCGCGATAAAAAAAGGAGACAGTATTGGTTTTTGTATGTTAAAACACACGCGCAATGTCGGTTTCATATAAATAACATTTTGTACAAATAAATTTTTGACAAAAAGAACTGTTATTGCGTGACCTTCCGGTTGAATAAGATTGAAATCGAATCTCTTGAATTAAAGTAGTTAAATACAAATTAATGGATTATATATATATGTGTGTGTGTGTGTGTGTGTGTGTGTGTGTGTATTATATTTATTGTAAGATACTGGTACATTTCATTGTAATTTAATTATCGGTTTTTAAACTTGTGATTGTATTTAACGACGTTAAATTTAAATTGTGATAGTTTTACTAAAAGTATAGTAAATTTTACTATATTTTTAGTAAAATTTACTAAAAGTTTAATAAATTTTACTAAAAAGTATAGGAAAATTTCTTGAGGTCACACATTATCTCACAATTAACAAATTTTGAGGATAAATTTTAAAAGAAAATTCTCTCCGTGTACATTAATTTTTGTAGAGTTATTCGAAAAAAATTCTTAATTATTCTGCAAGTTTTTATTCATTATATTTTATTACATTATCGCATAATGCATTCAAATTTAGCGTATATTAAGCAGTATTAAGTAATTAAGTATATTAAGTATATTAAGTAATATTAAGCAGTATAGTAAAATTCCTCGAGGTCACACATTATTTCACAATTATCAGATTTTATGGATAAAATTTAAGAGAAAATTGTCTCCGTGTAATGAACAATTTACAAAAAGTACAAATACAATTGAAAATTTATGGTCCCGCCAATGAGAATGCATTGGAAATTACAGTACGAATGATTTCAGTAGAAAAGGATAATTATGGTCAGACCTCAAAAGTTAGCTGAGAGATTTCTTATATCCACAGTTTTCCCGACGTGCTAATGATTTATAGTCGACGTGAGTTGCTGCAAGTTACACACTTACAGCCTACAAAACACAAGATGTTTGCGCAATGCTCCCGAAATTCATTATAAATACATACGCAAGAGCATTATCAAGAGAAGGGCGACGTAGCGCTACATTGCACATGTACACTTCATTATACGCGACCGTTCCGTTGTAATGCCGCTTCAACTAGCAGATGTACCTCTAGAATCGGAACATCACTGAGATAACTATTTCGTACCCAGCTAAGAGCGGGTATTTCATGCAAAGCTTAAAATTGAATCCATGTTGTTTCTTGCGCCCGGAAATTGCGGCTTCCCGAGATCACAAATATATGTGTCTCAATTTTTTAAATACTATTGCACTATTTAGAATTATTTATATTTGCTCGTTACATATATATTGTAACATTTTATTATTATAATAATTCTCCGAATAATAATTTATGTAAATACGTATTTTATTTTGTTTCTTCGAAATTAATTATTTGATTCAATATAATAATTCTATATAACGACGTATTTAAAATGCATATATAACGTCGGATTGTAATTTGCTCTTTGCATTTAAAATTCTAAGAGAGACGCAAAGCTTAACCACTTTGACGACCTGCAATAAGAGACTTACAACGAGCTTGGTAATAAGATACTTTATTGTAAGGAGCATCGGTTTAAGCAATGCTACAACGGTTTGTGAATGTTGAAGGGACTATTTATAATCGCGGTTATATATCTGTGGGTGGAAATCCAGCAGAAAGAAGGGATTATGAAAGTAACCTACGGTTTTGTTAAAGTAGAACTGGCATGACCCAATTCTGGAGAAGGGAGAAGCTTAAAACCTTTGCAAATCGCTCTACATTTCCCCGACGGCTTTTTTTGTGTATCATTATAGTATTTTATTATTGTCACGGTGAAACGAAAGAATTAGCTTTGAAGAGAGTTTAAAAATCTACGGATAAAGTACAAAATTGTTGAATCCTTCTCCCGGTATCTACAGTGGAGAAAATTGAATTCATCGTGCCGTTTTATACTGGTTCCTCTTTAAGTTCTCACGAGCGAGTTGTTTTGATAATTAGTAATGAAAAATAATTAGCGCCTCGACGTTCTTTCAGGAATTATGGAGGGGCAGCTGTTTCCTCTCCATTCTTTAATCAAATAATTCACACGGGCGTCTTAGCTGTTCTCCGGTTACCTCTCAGGTAACACGTTGTAGTTTCCTCTAAGCTACTATAGAAATTCCTTTCGCATACCATCTTCGTCATAAATTAGAGATCCACAATATCCGCTAGCAAAACCACTTAAATCCGAAGAAGCCCTTCGACAGGGCCTTCAGAATAACACGGGAATATCCTTAGAAAGATCCCATGCGGTGATCCGAAATGAGCGCCAATATGTAGTAATACATACGCCATTGCGATTTTTAGTCATCCACACTCTACATCTATAATTAATCAAACGACTAAAAGTATCATATTTTATCACCATCTTAGAAACCTTACATTTCTTCATGCTTTGATAATTGTTTTTAATTTCTTTCCTTCGATCAGGACAAATTGATTTTGCCAAAGACATTTTTAATTTATATTTGTTCTTTTTCAAAGAGATATAGGATCAAACTATATTTAAAATTTAATTTACCTTTGCTTTTCATTTTAAAAGTCAGTTGTAAAAAGGTACAAAGAAAATCAGTAAATCTGTTAGCATGAATCATTTCTTTGTTTCTTTTCGACTTCGCGGAAAGAAATTAGTTAAACTATCTTTAACCAAAGTAAGTAAAAGGCTATATACAGAGCAAATTTATTCACAATGGCTTGAAATGTGCTAGCATGGTTCAATTGAGTTTCATGTAATTGTCGGTAATTCGAATTATACTACAGTGCAAGTTACGTTGAAACTGGAGAAATAATCGCAAAACATTCTTTTCAAATAGACGTTCATAGTTTAATTAATTATAAAATTATGTTAATTACCAGAATATTAATATTGAGAAAGGTTATCATAAGAGCTCTCGAACGAAGGTAAACTCAAACTCGTACAAGTTCATAACGTTACTATTAATTACGATACTTCATCTAATTAAAACCGCGTATTAACCGGTAGTTCGCTTGTGGCAGCGTATAACGTACTATGTCGCTATTGTTTTGCGACGAGGTTTTTGGCTCGTTAAGTACATCTGTTAATATTCTTATCTCTCTCTCTCTCTCTCTCTCTCTCTCTCTCTCTCTCTCTTTCTTTCTCTCTTTCTCTCTTTCTTTCTTGCTATCTTTCTTTCTATTCTCTATTTTATTTGTATGGATGTAACAAATGGTCAGAGTTATTGATTGAGTGAATTAAAGCTGTGAAAATCAGATCAATTCTGCACTCCTTTGATCCTGTGGTCTTTTCGCGGAATTTGCAGAAAAGAATTAATCGTGCAAAGGCAAAGGAAATAAGGTAATTGAGCCTGAATAAAGACTTTTTAATTTACTTTATTTTTTAAAACTCTATGAAGATATTGAAATAAACTGAGTGAGAATAAAATTTTTATTTTAATTACTTACAAAAACTATATCTTTCATATAGAATATTTGTAAACAAAGAAAAAGAAATTTATCTAAACTTTAAGACAATTATAATTAAGCCTTATTATATACTTATGTATAATAAGGTATAATAAGACTCAAAGCACAAATAAATTGAAACAGAAACTATACATCATCTTTTAAGTCAATTTAAAAATAATTTTTAATTACTAAAACGAAAGAGAAGAAATTAGTTCTACCTTCTTAAGATTTATTTTATTCTTAAATTTTAATTATTTCTTTAATTTCGTTTTTTGTAAATCCTTTAATCTTTGAAGATTTTTAGCTATTTGGCCATATAAGCGAGTTTTATTTAATAAGTATGTTGTTTTTAAAAAATATACTTGTTCAAAAAAATCTTTATATACATATACATATATATATAAATATGTGTGTGTATTTTTTAGTTATTTTGTTTAGAAAATAGTTTTGAATAATATTATAATATGTTATAATAAAATAATATATACACTGTAAAAAATTTGTGTAAAATTACAACTATAATAGTGGATAATTTTGAGACCTATAATACTATAATAGTTATAAATTTTTTTTTTAATTTTGCAGTATACAAATAATTTAATTTGTAATAAATTTATTTACAGCGTATACACAAGTGTAAAAACAAAATAATAAATTATTGCAAAATTTATATACAAAATTACGTATACATAAAACTTTACAATATTATAGTGAGTCTCAAAATTACTCACTATTATAGTTGTAATTTTACAAAAATTTTTTACAGTATACTTGCAGTATTTTATAAAATATTTTTATAAAAATGGCATACACTAATTTTATCATAAGTTTTGTTGCACTAAATATACTGCAAATTTTTAATCCCCAGCCTCTTTTTATCTACATTCTAGGACACAATTTTTAAGAATATACTTTAGACGTTAAACGAGTTATAAATTCCAAAGTGAATCTTATTTAGTACTAAATAAGGCTCAGCCATCTTATCTGCGCGTGTGACGGAGAAAAGTTTGTCGGTTGAAAGAGAGTTGACCACTGCTTTTCCCTATACAATCGTGACATTCTTTAGAAACTTGTATAACTAGATTCTGCTATGTGTGGCAACTGACTAGTTGCTAGTTTCCTTCCTTCCGACCGAGCAATCTGGCTGCGAGCGATTTCAACGAAAGCTTTTGCCTCGGTCTCGTCTTCTTCATTGACTACGCGGTTGCTAGATTCTCTCACTGACGTCAATTGGAGGCACTTGTTTATCGCGGACACTTTCGAACTTCCATTTCGAAACAGGGACGGGCTGCCCGATTATTTTAAATGTCCTCTGAAATTCAATGATCTCGCGTCTCGGGCACTCGCATTCTGTAGTTATTAGTTCGATGAGATTGTCGTATTAACCTGCCAGGTTAATACGACAATCTCATCGAACTAATAACTACAAAATGCGAGTGCCCGAGGTCGAGTTCTGTATATTTTAAGTCCTTTGAACATCAAGGAGTGCGGCCCTTCTATGAAAGTGCTGCTGCCGGTTGAGTAGTCCTCATTTACGACTAAATGCGCACTTACGTTTTACAGACGGTATTTTACTTCACGAAAATATTTTCCTCGTTAGGCAGAAAGCTCTTTACATATTATAATCGCCATGTAATAATCGTCAAAATCGAATTTTATTCTATTGATGCCCAATTCGGTTGTAATCTATTGTAATACAACTTACAACTTATTAACATAATTTTATTTTTGTAATAGTTTATTAAATTCCGTATTATTTAAAATTGAGTTACTTCCCGGGGAAAAAAATTTAATCAGATGTAGCAAAATATTTCAAAATTTTAAAAAATAATTTAATTTTGATTATAAGAAACATTATATCTTTTTTTATTAACGAGTTTTTAGAATGAATTTATAAATATCATTGTTTTCAAATTTATTTAAAGTCCGTTTACATGTGCATTTTATAATACATTATATATTTGCAGTAAGAATATTATGGAGTGTTAATCTTTCGGGTACATGTAGTTTAAAACCTAACGCAGGACATTATGGAAGAAATTATATTTATAACACTTTCTTAATGGAATTACCTGGATATAAATTTTAAACTATACTCTGAAGCATTTATATCATTTCTACCACATTTGTCTGTTTCAATAACGTAGCATAATAGTTTAGTAGCATCATATCAATACGTAACATATTACATTATTCATTAATATGAAATATTAATTACACTGCTTTTCGTAATTACATATATTTTGTCTATGCTTATTAATTATCATTTAATTAATTATATCCTGTAATTTAAATTTGCGTAACTGCATTATTTATCACGCTGAAGTTGTTTTCAACAGAAAAACATTTGCGGAGGCAAGTTTGTATCAGTAACGCGATTTTGCTTTGACGTAATCCGCGCCAAGATGCCGGTCGGTTTACACACCTCTATTCGTATCCATCTTACTTTTGCCTCGGCATTATGAAAAAACTTCGTAGTAATCTTCTGTAAATTTGCCCGACTGGAAGTTTCCGCTTGCATAAAATGCGCTCAGCTTTTCCGAACGATGGAACGTAACGGTGTGCGTTTTACGTAGATTAAGGTTGAAACTTTGAGGTTGTCAACTTTGTCATAACATTATAATATCACCTGCCAACTCAATTTATCTATAAATCTATAGTTTGTTATACTTCCTGTGTGTAACAGGAAAAGATTTTTCTATATATTATTTTTCAAAAGTAATAAAAATAACGTATTGTACATTGTGTGCAGATAAAAATAAGAAATTAAGATTTAATCAACTCGATCTAGTTTAAAATATTCTGTAAAAATTTTTATTGTTGTACACTTTGAAAAATTTAATTTAATAAAAGTATATATCTTTTAGTAGATTAAATTTATACATAAAAATTGATTTATGAAAACTAAATTATAGTATGGAATTCTGTATGTAATGGAAAATATAAAATACAAATATAAAATATAAATTAATTTTTTACATGTGGGAAGAGAGAGTCTTTGAGATAAAGAGAGAAAGAGAGAGAGAGGGAGGGGGAAAAGTTACTATAAAATTGATTCATATTATATTTATTTTGTAATAAAATGAGTGAATAATAATTTGGACAGTTATTGCATATTCTCTGGTTGCTCCCGTAACGATTTATGTTCGTAAAATTTCTCTGCAATTTCTTACAACTCCATACGTATATTGAAAAGGAGCCGTCCTAATTTTACGTGGCGCATATACGTCGGAATTCCGAGCTTTCCGCGGTAATCCACGCGAAACATTCATGGAGACGTCGGAATAATGTATTTTATGACGCTTTCTGGGACTCGGACGCGCATATGAGATTTTAAAATGTGTAATTTTTAATTATTACGGTAATTTATATCAGAAGAAGATAATTTTGCACTGGTCTTTTATTTAATCTCAATGCCACATATTTCTTATCGGCGGATATATCTATATTTAAGATTTGCAACATCTAATAATCGCGAATGTGACGCAAAAGTTTCGCCGATAAATATCTATTTCAGTATTAGTACGCTGTACTCCAAAGTAATTCTTATCTGTATAAAGATTAATTTCAGAGCATTACGCCGTACATACTCTTGCTATTATGCAACCGTATTTTTCCCGTGGCGTCAACTTGGGGGACGAAAACTTTTGAATAAATATACTATGCATGCTAACTAAGCTCTTTCATTCTTTGTCCTGCGTTGTATAAAAAAAAAAAAAAATATTACAGGTCATCTACCGTCGGAGGATTTTTATTAATCTCACTCTGGCAACTCGCGTTACTGCATCCGACGTCAGACCGCAATTTCAAAAAATAATGCCTATATTAAAAAATATTTCCTCAGCAATGACGATGCGCGCTAGGCGGGGAAGAGCATGAGGAATATAGGATTAAGCTCGATTATGTATGTACAGCTTTTGCTGTCTTAATGGACTGAGTGCGCCATTTCTTCATAAATCGCTTCTCGATTTTAATTCTTTATTCTCCCAAGATTTTCTCCCGAAGTATCGAAAATTATCAAAGATTGTCATTTTACTGTTTTCGGACACTCATTTCCCAAAGAAAAATAAATAGAACAGAAGAGGTAATTTAAGGTACGCGAACTATTTGATTAATCGTCTCCTCTCCCATATGCGAGAAAGAAATTCTCCGGCGTGGATCCTCTTCGATTCCACGCAGCAATTATAACTTGGCCATTCTTACACGAATGAGCGACAGCCCGGAGGTATATCTCCGCGCGCGCGGCATTTCCGCGCAGACAGGCGCGCTGACCCGGAAGAGGGACAAACTTGAATTACGTTCGCGCGGATGCTGAACTCCTTCCTTGCGTGTCCCGCGGATAACACGTACGTCCCGGATATACTTCACCGTCTCCTCTCTCACCACGCCGCCGGTGATCCGCTCAGCCGTGATGAGACGTTTTCGGGGCGAAGCGGGAAGAAAGGGGAGCGGAGGGGGAAGGCATGATCCCCGATAAGTGATACGTTATCTCTCCTTAATATTTCCCGGATAAGCGTACGTCATAACTCTCTCGTAGCTCCGCCGTTGCCGTAAGCGGGAAGCCCCGCTAGGAAATATCAGTTTAGCTTTATATTCCGATGAAGCGCCGGCGCAACGAGAGCGCCGGGCGTATTATAATTCGCGGTTTACGGCGGCCGAATAAGCCGACTCGGGCAGATTTCGTTGCAGCAACGACGGCAACTCTACTACTCGTGCGTGCGCTCTCGTGTGCACGCGTGCAATGTATGCACGTATAAGTGCACTATATACCGATGTGCCGGCGAAGAAGCCAGATTTCCCCGCCGCACACTCGGCGCTTTTTACAGGCCGCGTGCACCTGCTTTAAGTTATACTGCGATAAACCGGAAAAATATGTACGTGTTTGGGAAGATGTATAGGGTGTAAGGGAATAGGAACAACGTGGTCGAGATAGCGGAGAGAATAATTCCAAGCGGGCCGTATACGTTAGTATTTCACGAAATTTAACTCTGCGGCGTAGAACAAAGGTCGGCGGTCTTTGTTTGAATTGTATAAAGCTTCGTTAATTTCTGCTTTTATTGATAAATGCTTACAGATAAGTCTACTGTTTTTCCTTTCATCAAAGTAATCCTGATTATAATTCTTTTTAAAAAGTTCTTTATATATAATCTTCTTTCTCTTTCAAATAATATACAGCCCTGAAAAAAAAGGGTTATTGATTTTTCTATTATTTTTGTATTTTATATAGAAATGCACATTGCGCGTTCATGAAATAGAAATAGGTAATATAGAATTAATGTCTGTAGTATTACCTTTTGCATTTTTAAATACCAGTATTATAATTGTTATTTTATTTTTGGAGATTATTATTTGCTCAGAGAATCAAAAATGTGATTACTTCATAATCCGTCTTTCGGTTTTCTGCGGGAATAATATTGTCCATGCTGGCGTTTGCGCCGGTAACGATTATAAATCACGGATATGAGACAAGAAAATGTGGATCAATAGACCGCATGCAACATTGTGCGTGTATGTACGTACCGCTTCGCGAGTCCGGCGCAATATGCAACGATATAATTTCCGCACGATATCGTGTAACAACATCGTGCATACACACTCACTCATATAAAGATGTTGTAGAAAGAAGTGACGCTTTCTTCTTGCACGAAACCATACAGCGTTGACATAAATTAACTTTTCAACTCGGGAACTATTAAATCATTAGAAGTCGGGAGAAAAGCCGTTAAGGGACAAATGAAAAATAGAGTAATAAGTAATAGCTTAACAATGTACTGTTAATTATAAAGTATTGCGATTTTACATTTGCAATATTTAAGACAGTTGAAATTTACATATATATTATAAACGTTTACATATATATTATAAATATATATATTATAAACAATATATATTATAAACGTTTAACTAATTTAAAATTAAGTTATTGATAAATAAACATGAATAAGTTATGAAAAATTACAAAATAAAACTGTCTTATTTGTTATAAAAATAAAAAAAACATAAATTAATAAATGTTACTGCATTTTTTAATAAAACAAATTAGTTGAAACATTTTATCTTGTAATAAAATATTTTGTGTCTATTTTTTATTTGCTAAGTGCATATTTGTTGAATGTATATTATAAGAATCTCCAAATGTCGCTTCAGTTGTTTTGCATAATATTTACTTTTGGAAGTATAAAAAGATTAAATGTATTTCTTAAATTTTAATAAAATTAAAAGAGAAGAATATTGTAATTTAAATATTTTTTGCCATTTTTTATTTTAGAAATAATTAATCTTTATTTTGTAAAAATATATTAATATTTTATGTCAATTTTTATTATCTATAGTATATAAAATTATGAAGAATTTAAGTAAAAATTGTATATTATGTATATTAAAAGTTTTAGAATATTAAACTTGTTATTGATTTTTCAAACTTGGGGGGGCTACTGTAAAGTTAGCTCCCCGAAAATTGATTTGTTTATAACTTTTAAACTAGAGGGGGACAAACATTCCAACGGGGGATTCATGGGTAAACGATGGGCAAACGTTTAAGAAAAGAAAATTTTTGATTTTTTTAAACTTGGGAAACTAACTTCACACAGGTAAGTCCTTGTCTACAATAAAGATTTAAACTTTAAGCCGTAAGAAATTAACCAATCACAATCGAGTATTCTTATAAAAATCTACTGTGATTGGCCAGTTTCTTACGGCTTAAAGCTTACATCCTTCATTGTAGACTAGGGCTAACGAAAGAAGTGATAAACTAAAAGCGCAGTGAACTAAAGTTTAGTTAATTTACAAGATGCGGTAAAACATCCCAGTCAAGTTGCAGAGTATCTGTAACTGGCGATAATAGGAAAATATTATTGTTCTTAGCGGTTTCGTGTGGCGAAATTGATTAAAGATACACTGTTGTAAAACTTGGTTGCCATGTTTTACCGCACCCATCGTACTCATCAGACATAGTGCTTTTAGATTATTATTTATTTTGTTCGAAATAGTATGCTTTGCTTTAGAAAAAAATTTAGAAATATTAAAGAAAGAAAGAATGATACTTGACTTGGTGAATTTATCACAGGAAAAGATCAATTTTATCAATTAGAAAGTCTTTTGTCCGTATCTTGACAAAAGAATTTCTTAGAGATAAACTCCTAAAATTTAGTTTTAAGATGAAAGTTGTTTAAAAATTAATTTTAAGATTTAATATTTTTGGAAGAGTTATAATTTTTCATAATAGTTTAGTTATTTTTTACCTTTTGGCAAAATTTCACAAAAGTTGCATTTTTTTTAGTAACCTTTTAACTACTTTTCTATAAGATTTTAAGAAATACATGGACATTTTGCTGTTACAGAATTGTTTCAGAAATATAGCATATTTCGCATTTTTTATTAAATGTTTCTGCTAAAACATTTCTGAAATGTCTGAAAAATTTTGAAGCTTTGATTGATAACTATATAAAAAAAAATCTATTTTTTACATTTCAAATTGTGTGTGTGTGTGTGTGTGTGTGTGTGTGTGTGTGTGTGTGTGTGTGTGTGTGTGTGTGTGATCTGAATGAGTGAACTATTATTACTCATTTTATTTTGTACATAATTTATTAATATTTTCTCTAAGATAGATTTATTTGTTTTATTTATAGATAATATATATATT
>NC_050468.1:11977995-12059995 GCF_013373865.1 Monomorium pharaonis | reverse complement strand
TAGACATTGTATCCTATACGGTTGTACATATATTTACAATAGCTCTGATCACCGATCAGAATGTTGACTCGTTGTAACTTAACAGTGGTTGGTCCCCCTTGCTATAATTTCGTAATAATATTTGTAAGTAGTAAGTAATAACATTTATCGAAAAATATTTATGATTGCACAAGTTTCTGCTTTGTTGATCAAAGGTCATTATTTTTTTTACTTTTTACATTTGTAAATTACACTGGCGCAAAATAAACAAAACAAAAATTTTGACGGAATTTTTAGGCAATTTTCAAAGTGATGTAACTTTGAGAAAAATCATCTAAATCATATAAACTTTTTTTTAAATTAAAGAGCAAAGATTCTACTTTAAGAATCCCTAGGCAAAAGTTTGATTTGTTAAGTATAACCTTTTTGTATCTCATAAAAACCAAACACATTCTTTTTCATTAAAAAAAGTAAAAGTTTGTTATCATTTTTTACAAGTTTCTCGTTAAATTTTTTAATATTAATTTAGATTCTTAATATTAATTTAGATTCTTAAAATTTACTCTTTTCTAAGCAATTAAAAAAAAACATGTCAATACAATGTTCTTTGTTAATTATACACAAGTTTAAAATTTGTATTGCATTTTAGGGTATTTTAGCAAATAAATACAGTATTTTTGGATACCATAAAACGTAAGCTCTGTAAGGTTAGCACTCCAAAATGTGAATTTTTATAAAATGCAGATGACATTAGTTTGTCGTTTGAAACGTATTTAATATGATATTGCACGTTAATTTTATTCGTGTTTAACTCAATCATACCGCCGTCATCAGAGTGACCCAATGTGTACCATGTGGAGATTGAAGATCAGATTTTACACATTATATGAAAAGGGCCAATTTTTTAAATAAAATTTAAATTTTTATTTTTTATGTATGAGTATGTGTATATTTATGTGTGATCCAGAAAGAAGATAGAATAGAGCGCGGGAGCCATAAATAATTGTGTAAGTAGAAACATCAGACTATTAGAAAGAGACAGAAATCCAAATAACGTGGCTGTCGTTGTCTATTCACGTATGTGCAATGCACAGATTTTAATATTTTAGGCTAATAGAATGGCCCCGGACACTATACGCTCTTCTCTGGGCATGCGCTAAGACAAGGACAGCCAGATCACTTCAACTTTTTTGTCTCTTTCTAATTGCCTGATGCTCTTTTAGGTGGCTCCCGCGCTCTATTCTATCTTCTTCTCTCTGGTATGATCTGAGCAGGCTGCTAAAACGGCGAATCTTCTGTTGACTTCAGTAAAATTGGCGCGTCAGCTATCCATATTCAAATCAGTAAGTGCAAATTTCCATCGATGAATTTCAGAGCCACATAATGTGCAAAATCCGATCGTCAACCTCCACGTGGTGCTCACTGATGACGGCAATATGATTGAGTTAAACACAAATAAAATCAATGTACAATATCATATTGATACTCAAAATTCATGATATTCAAAAAATACCCTATTTATTCGCTAAAATACCCTAAAATGCAGTACAAATTTCAAACTCGTGTGCAATCAACAAAAAACATCGTATTGACATGTTTTTTTTAATTGCTTAGAAAAGAATGAACTTTAAGAATCTTGATTAATATTAGCAAGATTTTAACAAGAAACTTGTGAAAAATGATAAAAAACTTTTACTTTTTTAATAAAAAAAAAAAAAGTTTGGTTTTCATGTTATACAAAAGGGTTACACTTAACAAACTTCTGCCTAGGGATTCTTAAAGTAGAGCCTTTGCTCTTTAATTAAAAAAAAAAGTTTATATAATTTGTATGATTTTTCTCAAAGTTGCATCACTTTAAAGATTGCCTGAAAATTCGATCAAAATTTTGTCTTAATTTTTTTTGGTCGGTGTATATTTAATTATTATAAACGATTTTTATGATAATCAGATCTTTCTTTATTCTATCCTTGATCTATTGAATTTTGAATTTTCAAATTCTGAAAATAAAATTCAGCGGTCTTTAAAACTTGTAGAACATAAAGTTTTTATAGGTTATTTTGTTAGAGAGCGCCTCCAAAGAATTAAAAAGACCAAAAATTTACCCAAAGCCTGCCCCATCCTGACACAACAGCAATATCATTAGGTTTAACGACATCACCTTTTGGTAGCAGGGGAACATGTTCAAATCTTTCAAGAGACCTATCCACCTAAAAAACAGTTTCTGCTTGAAATTTTCAATTACAATAAGATGCAGTTTGTTAATCCTAATTTTTTTTGTGTCAAAAGAAACAGATTTAAGTTTTCAATTTTTTGTATAAAAAGAAAATTTATGTCATGCTTACCTTTAGTAAAGCAATATCGTTAATATAAGAATTACTTGGATCATATTCTTTGTGTACAGTAATTTTGACAACATTATGCTCCGATTTCGGGTCAGTTAAGTTAATGGTGCCAGCAACAACTTTTATATCTCTGGCATTTTGACTACAAAATTTTTTAAATTTTATTGAAATGTATAATGAGCATATTATATTTGTTACATCACAAAAATAATTACATCATATACATAGTTACATCACAAAAATAGAGAGAAAGAGAGAGAGAGAGAGAGAGAGAGAGAGAGAGAAGAAGAAGAAGAAAAATAAAGAGAGAAAAATGTAAATTATTTTATTGAAAATATTATTAATGATATTACTTCTCAACACAGTGAGCTGCGGTAATAACGTAGTAATTATTCAAGACTGATCCACCACAAAAGTGGAAGGAAGAATATTTTTGTTGAAGGGAAACCTGTAAAAATCACACATTCTATTATTTATTGTAATAGTTTTATATGTTTTTTAATCACAGTAAAAAATATTTATATTTGTATATTTATATACGAACAAGTTATATAAAGAGGAAAGTCTGATAAATCTTCTAAATTAATATATATGGAATATCTCAAAAATTAAATATTGCATTTATTACGCTAATAATTATTATGCAACATTTTGTTTGGATGGATATATTATATCCATCCGGACGAGACAGAATAATTATAATCGAACTTCACTTAAGGTAAGTCCGTTAAATTTATTAATTATATTAATATTAACAGGATTAGGAAGTAACGCGTTATTTGTAATGTCGTTACTGTTACCGTTACTTTTTTTCGACAACGATTTAGTAACGCTGGTACTTATTTTTATTTGTAAAAAGTAACGACGTTACATTTTCTCTTGTAACGGTAAATTGATCGTTATTTTATTGTTATTTTTTAGGCTGCGTTCCAATATTCACTACTAGTATTGAAAATATATAGTTTACGTTATAACCATTACATGTGCATTTACATAACTGTAAGATTTCATCTAATCGTATTGCTTATAGTTCAGCCGAATTGAACCATCGCGTTGTTTAATTTCTTATGACCGCGGTTATGAAAATGTACGAGCAATGGCTCTTATATACCTCATATATATTTTCAGCACTGACAGTGAACATTGAAACACAGCCTTAATATTCAGTGACACAATAAAAATGCTTTGCTTCGATTGGTACATTTAGTATGTTATTGTGAAGCTGTGGATAAAATAGTCGATAGTTATGACATTAGGCACAAAAAACTGCAAAAAAATTAATTATGAAATATTAATAAAAATATTCAGGGTTGGTTAATATATTTTTTACTAAATTATTAATTTAAAGTTAATGGATTATAAAATTAATTCAGTTAAATTAAAAGTTACATCAATAAAAAATTAGCTCAGTTAAAATTACGTTAAGATTAATTTAACTCAAGTGAAAGTAAAAGTTAATTTTAAGAAGCTTTATTTATATTTAATTAAAAGCCATACAATTTATTGAAATCAAATTAATAATATAATTACAGTATTGATCACCAAATATATTTAATATTTTATTTGTAAATTAAGTTATAATATTAATTATATGAGATAACCCAAAGAAATTTTATGCAGAAATGTATTTTTATTTTATAATTTTTTTCTTGCCTAGATAAAATTTTTTATTTAGAAAAAATGTTAATAAAAGTTAAACTTTATACGTTTTAAAAATAATTTGTTAAAGTTAAATTATTTAAAATTAACGTAACTAAATTAAAAGTTATTAACTTTTTAATTTTATAATTAATTTTCAACTTTTTAACTAATTACTACTCAACTCTAAAAATATTTGGAGATAAATATCACTCTACTTTATCTTCAATTTACATCCTTTCTCAAAGCATCCTATCGTAGAATTTTAAAAAAATAACGTAAAGTAATGATATTTTCAGCGTTACTTTCAAGTAACGGCAACGCGTTACTTTTTACTATCAGTAATGAGTAACGATAATGAGTTACTTTTTACCGAAAGTAACGATAATGGTAACGCATCACTTTTAAAAAGTAATTTTCCCAACTCTAAATACTAATAAAAATATGATGTATTTAGAAAAATAAAAAAGTCTTTACTGTTTAGATAATAGCTTTTATGATATCCGATTTACATTTTTATCCAGATGGGTGTCATGCCAATCCAACTGCTAATGTATATAAAAATATTTGTTGCAATAATTAAATAATAATTATATAATAATGGTTTATAATTGATCTAGAAATGATAATTTAAGGGGATCCTAAAACTGTTCTACCGATTACTTTGATTATTTTCAAATCACTAATCTTTTAATTGTATTTACAAAATTAAAAATCTTTTTTCACAATTAAAGTACAGGCGGTAACATAAGAATTTTATATAAAAAACAAAAAAAAATTTAATATAATTTACAAATTAAAATTTTTTTTCGTTTTTTATATAAATTCTTACGTGCATTTGAGAAAAAAGTTACTTTATGTTTTAAAGCAATAATTGTTCCAGATGTATCTGCTTATAGGGTCTATAATTGATCATTGATAATTCAAATTTCAGATCCCATGTATTGATGTCCCAATAACTAAGAATTAGTATGGTGTTTTACTTTTCTTAAGGTCATGTTTGATTAAAAATTGATCAATTATGTTGTTCTCCACGTCCTGGAGTGAACGTGAAAATGCCATTTCTCCACGATTTGTTATCTGGGATAAAACTGGCTTTACAAAAACTTTAATTATTGCAAAATACGAAACAATATAAAAACTGCTATACTACCTGAAAGAAGATACTTTCTAGTTTAAATTTAGTGTTTTTAAAGTTTTACCTTTAGCTTTTATTTTAGTATTAGCGACCTTTCTTTAAAAATATCTATTTATATTCTTAATTTAGTGACGTGTACCTGATATGGAATCTCGCCTGGTTTAGCATCTTCCCCATTCACGATCCTGGGATCAAAGAACGGAAGAACTCCAGCTGCAAATAAGTAGTATTTATTGATCTTTATAAAATTATCTAGATAACTATCTAGACAAAAAATAGCTATATTTTTATTTAGATTATTAGAATATATATTATCTTTGTCTTAAAAAAAGTGTAATCTTTTTAAATTATTTAAGATAATGTGAAATAGTAACGAAAATAAAGTGTTGCATTTAACTTCAACTTTCAAGTTATTATTTAGCCTAACAAAATTTTTTTTAAGTGGTAACAACAAGATTGCGTTTCAAAATTCACTGTCGGCAGTGAAAATTTATAGTACATGTAATGTGAATTATTTTTTATAGACTTTTAGCACTAACAATATCAAAATGCAATTCAAATTACACAAATCAAAGCGTAGTGGTCTAATCCAAAATTATAAGTTTCACTACTGCCACTTTAATTAGTAAATATAAATAGAAATACAGTACAAATATAAATAAATAATATCAAACACAATCACATATATGTAGTTAAACAAATAATTATCAATTAACCTGAAAGATTATTACTCAAATACACACACCATGACAGAACGCCAGAAGACTGAGGAAACACAAGATTTTCAAAGCCATTGTGTGATCACTGACCGAAGCCTGATTTGAAATCACGTTGACGCGAATTTATATGTACCTGTTTTTAATTCCATTGCCCCACTTATGTATAAGTTATTTAATTATCAACAAATTTTCTTAAGAAAACCAGATTAGATAGATCAATAATGAAGTAGTATATTTTACTGATACAGATTGTAAAAAATCAATCATCCTGATAAATATGTGATATTGTGTCACTAGAATTTTATTCAAAATATTTCTGATTTGGTTCGCGATTTCATTATCTCTTTTTATTGAAGCTAACGGTATAAATAATTACACTTATTTAATTATAACGTTATATTTCTAATTATATATAGTTTTTAAATAACTTATTTGTTAAATAATTTTTTGTTTAAAATATGTTTAACAATACTATTATACAAAAAATTAGATATAAATATTAATATATATTTGTAATTAAAAAAAATATATATAATATGTAAATATCCCATATATAACACGGAGAGAAATTTCTACACATAATTTCACGAATAGAGAGTGTGAAAATCTTTATACATCACAAGTGCAGGATTGGGTAATACACAGGATGTCCCAAAACATACGGTCAACACTCGTAAAAGGATAAAAGAGATTGAGATAAACATAAAAGTTCAATATTGTCTTAAGTTAAGTTTTGAGTTAGGTCTTGGGTTAGGTCCACCAATAATCAAGGTATTAATTTTTCAAAATATGCGAATGAGAGCGTGCCGAGAGAAGAGCTCGATCCACTCGAGCCATAACACGGAAAAGAAAATCTATCGTGAATGTATGATAAGCTTTCATTAATTTACTGTTCACAATTACGATAGAAATTAATTAAATTATTTGCCGATTCCATACTTAATATCTTGATTATTGGTGGACCTAACCCAAGACAATATTGAACTTTTATGTTTATCTCGATCCCTTCTGTCTTACGAACGTTAAGTGTTACTTTCTGTTTTATTATTTAACAATTATGTTTTGCTTAATCTTCTAATCAATAAATTTTATTAGAAGAAATATCTTTCCTCTAATTTTATTCTATCTTTTTTTGTTAGCGAATAATAAAACAAAAATAAAATTTTTTAAGGATTGACCTTATTAGACAACCTCTAAAGGTTGTTGAATTAGAACAAGAAAAATAATTCATTATATATCAAGAAATACTATATTATTAAAGTTTTATAATTTTTTAAATTTTTACATTTCTTCAAGTTTTTCCTTTATTAGTCTTTATCAGCATTATAATATCAACATGCATTATATATAAATTAAATCGTAATTTTATATGGTAAATATAATAGCACAAACGTTATACATTTACATATGTCACAAAATGTGTACTGAGAGAAACAAAAAAATAGCAATATAAAGACAACAAGACGTCATCAAGAATCAAACAATAGATATAAATTATAATATTTAAAATATACGTCAACATGATCTTGAAAATTGTTAAGTCAAACCCAGGATCAGATATACAATTTTTATAATAAAATTAACCGATTAAAAGCAAAATTCATATGAAATTAAAATTTTAATAAAGTAATTTAAATGCTGTAAAAAATCAAAGATTAAAATTGTAGTAAAAATGATTGATATAAGTAGAAATCAATGAAATATAGCTAGCTGTATAATCTAGCTATTTAAATCTCATGTCTACGTCATGTGTCTCAAGAACGACTGCAATCACTCTTTAACTAATCTGTAATCTAATCTTTATTATATGAAATTTACGTCATAATAATATTTTTGGAATTCTTTGAAATGTTAAATATAATTGTGCTATAGAAATTATAAATATAATTTTACTTTCTAAGAAACAGTAGTACCTTCATAATTATGATTTTAAACCGTTTTCCTTTCAATCCTCTTTTAGACTATACAACTTTTGTCTGATATATTTTTTCTATGATAGTTTCAGGATTAATAATTTGTAATCTTTTAAATATTCCTGTATAATAAACAAATAAAATTTATTATTACTAATATATTAGTTAGTGCACTAAGAAAAATTAATAAAAATCCATTCAAAAAGTAACAAACCATGTTCAATAGAAAAATTTGTTTTGTATAACACAAAAAATGTAAATCTGATCATTAAAACAAAAAAAATTAGTAACCTTAAACAGTCATTGTTTCAAGTTTGACAAGACATAAGATATTTACATATGAGCATTAAAGTTTCTATTCAAAAAATTATCTAAATATTTTTCGTGAATATTCGTCAACGATCATCGCACGAGATTAAGTGTGTGAGTGCAATAATATAAATAAATATTAAAATAAGATAAGGCCAAATTGAATTAAATAAATGATATTGATTTTATAAAATCAGATATATATTTATTACTAGAATAAGTATTATACTTATAAGTGTATGTTATTAATATTTTTAAAAAGTACTAAAATATTTTTAAATTATAATAAAAAAATTTATATATAAAAGGATTTATTTCTTAGTTTACTTTTTTTTATATTTTTGTATTGTAAACTTTTCCGTTTTTTTGATAAAACAACATATACTGCACATTAAATAAAAATACAATATTTAAATACTTTTTTCATATTTTTTTCTCGTAAACATTTTTACTCGTACAAACATTTAAGTATTTTTGAATGTAGCTGTGATTGTTATTAATTATAAATTTGTAATTAATAATCGGAAATAAATATATAATCTTAATTTATAAATTTAGACAACAGAAACACAACATATTAATTATAAAATTAGTCAGATATACAATTAAAAAATGAATATAATCACGGACATTTTGTCGCCGTGCCATGTGAACTTTATTAATATGAATTAGCGCAAGACATTCTACCGTATCTCTTGATGACGGATTTGGATTTTCCCATAATCTCTTATCTCGTGTGATAAATTTTTCACGACTCTTTAATACGATTAAATCATTATTAAAAGAAGTATCACAATTCTTCTGATACAGTTCTTATCGATATAATAATTCAAACAAAATTACTTTTTTTAAGACAGTTAAAAAAAGGGCGCCAAGTGTGTGTACTTCTTTAAGGAAAATACCATAAATAAAAGACAAAAATTTGTTTTTTCTACAAAAATAATGATATGAAGTAAATGCGCCAACTATAAAAACAGATATTTATAAAAAATTTATTTATTATTACTTTTCAATACACGGAGAGAATTTCCTTTTAAAATTTACCCTCAAAATTTGATAATTGTGGGATAATGTGTGACCTCGAGAAATTTTACTATACTTTTTAGTAAAATTTACTATATTTTTAGTAAATTGTACTAAACATTATAGTAAAATTCCTCGAGGTTACACATTATTCCACAATTACCAGATTTTGAGGATAAATTTTAAGAGAAAATTCTCTCCGTGTATAAAAAAGCGTTTAAACGGGCTTGATAATTAAATGATTAAGATTAACCAACGGGATTATAACAAAAACTTGGTCATTTTTTCTATATTTCCAAGACTATGTTATTGATATCAATAAATATACAATATGCAAGAATATTAACGTGGCTTGAGTTTTGTTTTACTATTTATCAGTTTTTGCTTTACTTTCTATTATTATTGGTAACATTTTTTTTTAAACAATTTTTTAATAGATTTTATAGGATTTTTCTAAGTCTTTTTTTCAAATATACTTGGCTAATTGTATTGATCTTGTACCATTTTTGAATGCGTTTATGTATTTGACATATCTTTTTTATCTTTGTAAAGTTTTTGATAGATTATTATCTTTTTCATTATTTTATTTGTACAACTAATTTTTATATTGTATAACATTGATGGGTTTTGCGTTTTAACAACCCAGGCACGCCATTTTGCTTCACTATAATTCCGTTGGTTGATTTTAATTATTTAATCAAGCCCGTTTAAGCACTTTTTGTAATGTTAAAAAACTAGCTCTTTCACCCGCGCTTTACGCGGGCTCAAAAGCTCTTAATTCTTTTCCTGGCCTTTTTTTAGGGAAAAATGCATTTACGCACACCTGTCTCGTTTGCCGTACGACTGGGTTGTGTGAGACTAAAATATTATGCATTTTGAAACATCTTTTTTTTAATAAAAGTTTTTTTAAATTGATTATTTAAAAAATAATTTTATTTTTTTTAATTTACTTTCTTTTTTTTAAATCTTCACAATTTATATTTTTAAAAATATTCTTTAAGAAAACACTTAAAAAAAATAATTTTACCTTTTTTAAATTTCTCATGGATGACTGAAGTCTGTATGCCCATGAACTACTCCGTCATTTCTGGTCCCTTTCTCTTGCAATTGGTCTCATTTAGCATTTTTTCCGGAGATGGCTACTATGGGCTTGAATTTTTTGAAAACAAACAGTGTTACAAAAATAATAGCAAAAATATGCGTATGAATGTACCTTTTTTTTCATGTTTTTTTCCAAAACATCCATTAAAAAGATTCCCTAAATCTTTCTTACTTTCTAAAACTGTGCTTGATTTCCTCTCTTCCATTCTAAATATTTCTAAAAATTTACTTTCTTAAAAATCAAATTCAATTCTTTCCAAAATGACATTAAACATATTAAACTATCTACTAATTCACTTAATCTATTTTTTTTTTATTTTTGTCTATCAATAACTATATTAAATAATTAAGCCTTTTTCTCACACATCTAATTCTCAAAATCATAAATTCAATAAAACTTTTTTTATGTGTGTTTGTTTGTTTGTTTGTGTTATATAAATAACTATTATATATTCAATAGTTAAACCTTTATCTCACACATCTAATTTTCAAAATGCTAAATTCAATTAAACTATGTCTATGTGTGTTTATTTGTGTGTTTGTGTTTGTGTGTGCGTATGCTTTTTTTTGTATGCACTAGAACAACACAGGCGCGCGCTACGCGCGCGCTATTTAGTTCTTTACTTTTTAAAAATAATAATTGCAATAATAATTATCCTTTCTAAAAAAGGGCATGGCATCGATACTCGCATCTCTCGAAGTATTGTTGTCGCTTTTCCGCGATGCCGATTAAACGTGTGTGAAGTTAGCATCTCAAAGTTTAGCATCTCAAAAAATATTGCAGAATTACTTGCATCCAGCATAGTTCTACAGTTCTTGATAAGTTTCAACAATAGTTACGTTGAATTACGTATTTTAAATAAATTTTTATAAATGAGATGCTAACTTCCAAAATCACATAATAGCACCTCACCGTATTTTGAATATACGACCACAATATGTTTAAAAAATGTTTCAATTAATTATATCACCGGAACTCTTTAGAAACTTATTGTACGCGTCCGGAACTATATGAGAAATGCGTTAAAAGAAATAGAAATGTCGATATTCGACCAGCATCTCACGACTAGCCCTCAAAATTCAAGTTTTCCGGGCAAAATAATTGTTTAAACAATGTTTTAATTAATTATATCACCGGAACTTTTTAGAAAATTATTGTACGCGTCCGGAACTATATGAGAACTGCATTAAAATAAATAGAACTGTCAATATTCAACCAGTATCTCATGTCTAGACCTATAAATATAAGTTTTCCATCTAGATAGTTGTTGAAAAATATTTTTAAAATTTTTAAATTAATTAATTTTGTCTATCTGAGATGCTAGTTACACTAAATCCACGTGCGCAGACGTACACGCATATATATATATATGTTTTGTAACAAAAAATTATTTTTTCATTAATTTAATCATCAGAACTATTGATAGGACGTCTCTAAGTCTAAACGATACATTTAGTCTTTTCTGTGGTCGTATATTCGAAATACGGTGAGATGCTATTATGTGATTTTGGAAGTTAGCATCTCATATATAAAAATTTAATTAAAATAGATAATTCAACGGAACTATTGTTGAAACCTATCAAGAACTGTAGAACTATGCTGGATGCAAGTAATTTTGCAGTATTTTTATGAGATGCTAAACTTTGAGATGCTAACTTCACACACGTTTAATCGGCATCGCGAAAAAGCGACAACAATACTTCGAGAGATGCGAGTATCGATGCCATGCCCTTTTTTAGAAAGAATCCGTTCTCCTAAAACAACACTCCCTAAAAACTATATTGGTGTATATGTTAAATCCTAATTTGTAACACCTTTTTTTTTTAAATTCATGCCCCTAGTAGCCTTCCCTGAAAAAAATGCTAAATTTTGACACCAGTTGCAAGAGGATCGGACCACAAATGAGTATTTCGCGGGCATACACACTTCAAACATTCATACATATATTTTGGCCTATTGTTTTGAAACAACGTGTTTTTGACAAATTCAAGCCTATAGTAGCCGTCCCCGAAAAAATGCAAAATTTTGACACCAGTTGCATAAGGATCGGATCACAAATAACTGGTCAGGTCAGTCGCGAGTCTTCGCCTAATTTTACAACCGGCCTATCGTTAATCCTGAGGATTTTAGTAAAGCAATACTTAGAACCTAAGTTTAAAGTTAGTCTAACGTTACACGCAAGAAGAATATCAAATCAATCTCTCGGGTTTGACTCGTGCAAATCATACTCTGAACATCTACATAATTATAGGTATCCGTCCGGACAAAACACCCACGCATAATTTCAATCGAGCTTCGCTCTAGCGAACTCGCTTGATTTTACAATTCTCTCTTACAATAAGAATGTATTTTACAATATACAAACGTAAGCAATACAAGAGTATACGCAATAGAGTATACGCGTCGAACAATACGAACTTTGCTCTTAATAATAAATAGTCCCAGCAATTACTTTTTTCGATGGAAACACTGTACAAAAAATAGTGTTTAAAATATTGACAAGTTGTATAAAATTTGAGATTGGCCACAAAATATCTTGGACTGGTGCAAAAAATACAGTTGCAATTAAAAATTCAATTCATTTATTCACATATATGTACAATTCTAGATCGTTTTCATCTTTTTTAGTTTCTTTCATTTTCTTGCTTCTTTAGTTTCATGAACCAATAATTAGAAAATTATACAGAACGTAAAATAGAGTACAAATTATAATTGGCAGCAGGTGGGATTGATTTAAACTGCATGACCATCCAGCTAGCAAAATAACGCAAACTTTGCGCGAATAACGCAAACTTTGCACAAACTCGGGGAAACCTTTACAGCAAAATTACGACAAGGTATGTTCGCATTAAGCTTAGTTTTCGCTTGTTATAAATAGTACGACGCATATTTTATGCAAGTAACAGGGTAAAAATTTTTAAAAAACAAAGCAAAAGCAGTTACTTGTTTTAAAATTGTTTTTAAAATTGAAATAATCTTTGCTATAAAGCTTTTACGATATGTGATATTAGCAGGCCTGGCTAGCTGGGTATTAATCCAATCCAAATAAGAGGCGACACGTGTGCAGACGGTAGGGTAGCTGATTCCGGAGCAACCTTCCGCCCAGGATACTAATCCAACGAGTTTTCCATCAACAGTCAATGGACCACCAGAATCACCCTGGAAAAATCAACGCGTTTTTTCCAGTTTTAAATATTAAATTTTTTTATTGCGGTTTAAAATGTTCAATTATACTTAAAGAAAATCTCAATTTATAAATAATTAAATAAAAAATTTGAATAGAGAAAGATGAATCAATGTAATAGAAATTTCAATTTTAAATAAAACTTACTTGGCAAGATCCTTTCTCAATTGATGGATCGTATGCGCAAACTTGTGTGGGATGGACATTGTATCCTATATTATTGTATATATATTTGCAGTAAATTTGATCAGCGATCAGAATGTTGACTCGTTGTAATTTAACAGTGGTTGGCCCTCCTTCCTATAATTTCGTAATAATATTTGTAAGTGGTAAGTAATAACATTTATGAAATAATATTTATCATTTTTTTTAGCGGTTTCTGCTTCATTGATCAAAGGCTATTATTTTCTTTACTTTTTATATTTTTAAATTATATATAAGGTCAACGAGTTTCATGATAATCAGATCTTTTTTTTATTCCGTTGATCTATTAAACTTTGAATTTTTTAATTTTAAAAATAAAATTCAATGGTCTTTAAAGCTTTAGAACATAAGCTTAAAGCTTTAGAACATAAAATTTCTATAGGTTATTTTATTAGAAAGCGCTTTCAAAAAGTTAAAAAAGCCAAAGACTTACCCAAAGTCTACCCCATCCTGACATAACAGCAATATCATTAGGTTTAACGACGTAACCTTTTGGTGGCAGGAGAACACGTTCAAATTTTTCAAAAGACCTATCCGTCTAAAAAGCAGTTTCTGCTTAAAATTTATAATTTTTAATTACAAAATAATGCAATTTGCAAAAATATTTATTAATTCTAATTTTCTTGTGTAAAGTAAACAGATTTAAGTTTTCAATTTTTTTGTATAAAAAAAAAATTCATGTCATGCTTACCTTTAGTAAAGCAATATCGTTAATCCAAGAATTCTTTGCATTATATTCTTCGTGTATAATAATTCTGACGACATTATGCTCTGATTTCGGTTGAGTTAAGTTAATGGTGCCAGCAACAACTTTTATGTCTTTGGCATTTCGACTACAAAATTTAATTTCTTAAATTTTATCGAAATGTGTATAATAAGTATATTATATTTCTCACAACATGAAAATAATATTTACCATTAATGTATTTGTAAGAAAATTATAAGAAAAAAAATATATCAGTGTGATACACAAATACATAAAGAGAGAGAGAGAGAGAGAGAGAAGAAAAAGAAAAAATGGAAATTATTTTATTAAAAATATCATTAATGATAATATTACCCATCAACACAGTGAGCTGCGGTAATAACGTAGTAATCGTTCAGAATTGATCCACCACAAAAGTGGATAGAATAATATTTTCGTTGAAGAGAAACCTGTGAAAATCACACATCCTATTAATTATTATAATAGTTTCATGTGTTTTTTAATTACAGGAAAAAATATTTATACTTGTATATTTATATACAACAAACATGTTATTCATATAAAGAAAAAAGTCGCTGATACACGGATTTTCTAAATTAATATGGAATATTTCAGAAATAAAGTATTGCATTTATTACATTAATAATTGTTATATTAATACTAATCAAAATATGATGTATTTAGATAAATAAAAAAGTTTTTACTGTTTAGCTAATAGCTTTTACGATTATCGCTCTTACAGTATCATACCACTGCTAATGCATATGACAATATTTGTTGTAATAATCTTGAAAAAATGTCTTTTTCAAACTACGTGTAAATAAACAATAAGCAGTTACATAAAACTAGTTGGACAAAAACTTTAATTATTGCAAATTATTACGAGACAGTAAAAACTGCTATACTACCTAAAAGAAGACGCTTTCTAGTATAAATTTAGTATTTTAAAGTTTTAGTTTTAGCTTTTGTTTAAGAAATATAGCTCAAAAACAAAATAGTGCAAATATTAGCAACTTTTTCTAATAGTGTTTATTTATTTTCATAATAAATTGATGTTTACTAACGTGTACCTGATATGGAATCTCGCCTGGTTTAGCATCATTCCCATTTACGATCGTGGGAAGAACTCTAGCTGCAAACAAGTAGTATTAATTGTTATTTATATAAAATTATCGGTAATTATTTAGTTTAAGAACACCGTGACAATAACCTTGTCATATATTATCAAGAACAACTCTGAGTAACTTTCCTTATAACTTAATCGGCGGTCATTGTTTGTTAAAAAGTTATTAACAAAAAAAGTTTAAAAAGTATTTGTGTAGAATAGAACAACACACACACGGGGAGGTGCAAAAAAAACGAGAGGGGTTCCGCCCCTGCCCCTGCGCTCCATTCTCGTAATTTTTCCTAACTCTAACCTAAACAATTTTATGTTGCTATTTGGATAATACAAAACATTGGAAAACGAACAGCGTGGATTTTGTTTGGCGTGGAAAATCGCTAATCCATTCGTCACTTTTACCGTAATATTAATAAATGCTTGTACTGTACCACATGGGTTTATAATTTTCCACGCCAAACAAGATCCATGTTGTTCATTTCCAATGTTTTCGCATTATCCAAATAGCGACATAAAATTGGTTGGGTTAGAGTTAGGAAAAATTACAAGAGGAGGTGCAGAGGGAGAAGCAGAGCCCCTCCTCCGCTCATGCATTCTCTATATCATATAACTTCACGACTTTTCGTGCAAAACGTAATCCTTATAAACATATAATTTTGAAAAATTACATGTAATTCATAAAACTTCTTGTGTTTATAACTTTCTAATAAACAATGAGCGACGGCTAAAACCTTTTATACATTACTCAGGATCATGATCTTGATAACATATGTCAAGGTCAAGATCATTAAGGCATGATCCCCTATTCGGCATTTTTACCGAAAATCTATTAATTTATGTGTACTTTATAAAAATTAATGCGGAGATGTAGGGGGTATACGCTTTAACACTCTCATTATATAGATTCACTGTTCCTTTACATTTGATTTACGTTCCATAATTAGTGAAGCTTCCTAACCAAGAGTCAAATATTTTTTCAAATAATATTTTAAACTTTTTAAATGTAAAATAATTTATGAAATTATTACATAAACATTAAATAAATATTACGTAAATATTATTTTTAACGATTTATTAAAATGTTGAGTTAATATTATAAAACACACACACATCAATTAAGTATTATATAAATATTTATCCTAAATCATTATTTTAAATGATTAATTTTTGTAACATAAATATTAAATCAATATTAAATACATGTTTTTTTAAATATTGTTTTAACAATTTTTTTATGTAATAAATATTACATTAAAATTACATAAATATTAAACAAATATTACTTAAATAATTTTCTTAAATCATTATTTTTAATAAAAAATAAAAGAATTATAAATATTAAATAAACGTTAAATAAACGTTTAATAAATATTTTTTTAATTCATTATTTAGAATAAATAATTAATATAAAACAAAACTTTAATAAATTTTAAATAAATATTAATATAAAACAAATGTTTAATAAATTTTAAATAAATATTATTTGTACAATAAACACTAATAATGTAAAAATAATTAAAAATAAATGTTTAAAAAACGTTTAAAAAATATTTTGTGCTCATTGAATAGTGGTCTAGTCCAAAATTGTAAGTTTCACCACTGCCACTTTAATCAATAAATATGAATAGTAATACGATACGAATATAAATAAATAATATAAAAAACAATTATATATATGTAGTTAAACAAATAATTACCAATTAACTTGAAAGATTATTACTCGAATACACATACCATGACAGAATGCCAGAAGACTAAGGAAACACAAGATTTTCAAAGCCATTGTATGACCACTGACTGCTTGATTTAAAATCACGTTGACGCGAATTTATATGTACTTCTTTTTAATTCCATTGCTCCATTTACGTTTAAATTATTTAATTATTAACAAATTCTTTTAAGGAAACCAAATTAGATAGATCAATAATAAAGTAATATATTGGATATTTACTGATACTGATTGTAAAAAATCAATCGTCTTGATAAATACGTAATATTCCCAGCTAATCTTTGATATTTCTGAGATATTTCGTTTGTATCCTAAAACTGCCATATATCTGTAATGGGAAAAGAATGTTATTCACAGAATCATCAAATGTCCCCTAAAATATCTGAAATAGTGTATGAACGTACATTACGTTTTCGACTGGTGCTGGGTTAACCCGTCTCAGGTTCTTTTCCTTTAGAACTGGCCAATCACAGATATTCCTTTCTTTAGAAGAATGGCTGTGATTGGCCTTATGACGTTATTAATTGCTCTTGGAGTGATTAAACCAAACCGGTCAAAAACGCTATATATGTGCATACGATAAAAATATTCATAGAATATATAGCCAGATTTTAACGAAAAATTTGTGAAAAATGGTAACAAATTTTTACTTTTTTCAACTAAAAAAAACATGTTTGGTTTTCATGCGATGCAAAAGGTTCGCACTTAACAAATCAAACTTTCGCCTAGAGATTTTCAAAGTAGAGTCTTTGCCTTTTAATTAAAAAAAAAAGTACATGTAATTTGGATGATTTTTCGCAAAGTTGCATCACTTTGAAGATTGCCTAAAAATTTGGTCAAAAATCTCGTTTTTTTGCGCCAGTGTATATATATACACCTATATTACAAAAATCTAAGATAATACTTTGGATAATGTAAGATAAAAATTAGTTAGCTCATGACAATCGCTTCTAGACTTTTCTTGCAAATAGCCAGCTCACGAAAAATGCTTCTGGCATTTTTTAAAAACTAGCTACTCATGATGTACACTTCTGGCAACAAATTAAAAATTAGCTAGTTTATGACAATCGCTTCTAGCACTTTTCTTGCAAATAACCAACTCACAATAAAACCCCTCTGGCATTTTTTAAAACTAGCCAACTTACAATGTACGCAGCAAATTAAAAATTATCTAGCTCATGACAATCACTCTAGCACTTTTCTTGCAAATAGCCAACTCACGATAAACGCTTCTGACATTTTTTAAAAACTAGTCAGCTCACGAATTACACCTGTGACACTTTTTAAAAATTTGCCAGCTCACGATTTACACCTCTCACATTTTTAAAAACTAGCCAGCTCACGACTCACGCTTCTGGCAGCAAATTAAAAATTAGCTAGTTTATAACAATCGCTTCTAGTACTTTTTTTTGCAAACAGCCAGCTCATGATAAACGCCTCTGGCACTACTACTACTACTACTATACTTCAAAAAAGAAAGTAAAAAATAACAAATTTTACATGTAATCACGTTGCAATAATTTTATATGTTTATCCTTTTTTACAAATGCAGATTAGAAATATAACGTGCAACTATACAAAATATACAATTAAAACAAAGTTGCAAACTTACAGGTCTGTCCCAACTCGGCTCGCGAAAATCGTGACTCATGAGCCGTAGTGATTTGTGAGTCGAATGCACTTGGCTTTTACCTCTCCCGCCTCTTCGCCCACTAGCCCGCCGCTGCTGTTTCGATAGAGTGAGACGGAGAATAAACTGAAAGTTAGGCGTTTCGTCTATCCTTTTTTGTTTACTTTCTGTCTCTATTGAAACGGCGCGTGGCGAAGAGATAAAAGTGCATGGCTCGGCGGCCGAGTCGTCGATCGCCTACATGACGCAATGTCAGAGTGTGTTGCGATTCCAAGTCAGAGCGCGCGCGCTCTGACCCAAAGATCTTCTTTTACATGATTTCGTCAATACATTGTCCGGTTTTTCCCATCTTACAAACACATTATCATTGGGGATGATTTTAACTGTAATTTTTTTACTAACAACTTTGAAGCCACTTATGTGAACTTATGCCTAGTCTTTCTTTTCATATTGTTGACTTTGCTGCCACCCACCACACAGCATTGTCGGACTCATGGCTTGATGTTTTTGCTGTAAATGATGCAAATAGGGTTCTCAAATTCCCCAAATATGTCCCCCAATCTCGTCGAGCCTCTTTATTATTGGCCATGACAAAATTTCACGGAGAAAACGGCCTGAGCGAATTCTATTAACTTGATTTGAATTGGAGAAGATATTAATTCACCAGTTAAAGTCTTCCTGCAGATGCAAGGGGATTTTCATAACTGCCGAGTAGTCTTTGTTGCATTTTGAAAGTGACAAAATTTTTCTCTTTCGAAATTTTTGGTATAGAAGAGTCCATATTGAACTGCTGCAGCCACTGAAACTAGTGAACCAATAAAGCTAGCAAATTTTTATATAGTACAAGTTATTTTATGAGCTGTATTTGTAGTTAGAAGAAATAATATATCTCAGTGTTGGAGTGGGATGCAATAGACTGCTCTTTAGAATTAAATACAAAACCCAAGTATTTACATCTACATGATTCTCTTATAAATAATTAAAAGATATAATAAGAATAATTATATACTAAAATACTATTAACAATAATAAAGATTTTTAATGATTAATCTACAATTATTTATAAGAGAAATGTATTTCAATTAGTTACTTGATGTTACTTAGGGGGATTCAATTCTCTCATACGTGTAGTACGCGTGACGCTCCTAAGATGAAAGCCTCTCGCGTTTTGTTTATAGGTATCTTGTGAGTCGACGCGCGGTGAGAGGACAGTGGGCAGTGACAACAAAATCGGACCGAAATGTACAAGTAAATGAGCTCTGTACTACGGATTGAAAACTCTCCGCGGAGATGCGTATATTACAAGTCGGACGATTTTTGTAAAAATATTCGAGGCTGTGGCCAAGCCGAATGGTAATGCAGTAAATTGATAGGTTGTGTTACGTCATTGAAAACGTAGGTATTTTCTATGTACTCTTATAATTGGCACTAGCAGATATGTGTCCTCGAGATCGATTGTAGCCATGTACGTCCCTGGTAGCATAAGGCAAATAACGATTCTCCAGTCCTCTAATTTGAAGTGGAGGCACTATGTATTTGTTTAACTTCCTTAAGTTTAAAATAAAGCGCTTGCCACCTAACGGTTTGTTTAGAAAAAAATGAGGACAGGAATTAATTAGCACATAGTACAACAGATTCGATGGCTTCCTTAGAGCTTATGTTCTATTTCTAAATCACAGGCAAGTGCGGTAAACCGCGAGAATTTCATTTCTCGCAGAAAGGGGGGAGGAAATGAATCAAATAGTATGCTATAATCCTGAATTGCAGCTAAAACTACTGGATCGGTAGTAATAGATAGCCATTGCTCAAAGAAGTTACGTAGACGACTTGTCGATGGACCATTGCTTAGCGATGGTATCAGGATCGAGAGCGAAACTGAGAGCCGTGACGACGGCTCTTGGAATAAGGAGCTCCCGATCTGCAAACCGAGGATAGATGAACGGAAGCTTTCTGCTTTCTCACTACTTTTTTGGTTGTGCGCGACTAGTTTTGTCGTGGTAAAGTTTGCTGTCTGACAGGTTATAGGGTTTTATTGCCTGGAAGTGAAGTTGTTTTTACTGCCTCTCGTCCAGCCTTTTGACATGTCTATGCCGCTTTAAGAGTTTGAGAAAAATCCTGTTTGAACAGGAATTCATCCACTGAGGCTGACTCAGCAGCGTTCTTACCTATGGCACTTAAGGATGGTGTGGTGAACGTTCTCTGAGTCAGAGACAAACGGAAATAGTGATCAAAAAGCAAATGCTATCTGCGAAGCGAGCTAGGGCTGATTTGGTATCCTCATGAGAAGACTGCGTGATATCTTGATTGAGAAGAATAGACATATCTGATGCAAGGGCGTTAAGACAAGCGCCCACTTGTTCCTAGGCACGCGGTAATCGTCGCGTTTTAGGACTGAGGGAGTTAATGCAGAAACGAACTTTCTGTTGAGTTTTGGGAGCGCTAATATTGCGAAGTTGTCCTTGACCTCGTATTTGGCGAGTAGTTTGGTACATACGTCCTCAGAAAGGCAGCTTCGAGAAATTGATTGTAGAATAAGCGGATTGCAGGTCGTAGATATCCGGGACGCTTCTATTCCCCCAAAAAGCTCCCTGGCAAGAGCGGTTTCCGGATTATCCGGAATCTCAGATTCCGTAAGTGTTGTGCCAGAAAAGTTGGCGAAGGATATCATATTGGTAGCAGGACGTCTCTCATCGCTGCAGCTAGATGAGGCATGAACTATACAAAAATTAGAGAAAACAGATCGGTTATGTCTCATGTTTGCCAGTAAAGAGAAATCGAGAGAAAACTGAGTTGACAAGGAGACATACCTGATGCAATGTCGCAGTCAATATGTGTGACCGTCTGTTCCTCTGCAAGTTACTCAAAGGCAGGATAAGTCACAGAGGCCGACGTCGGTACCTTGTCCGTCGAAGGCTCCTCTGTTTCCTTCATCCTCTGCGCCTTCGCCGACAACGGAACTGCCACTAGAGGCGGGGAGACTTCCCGAGACTGTTGTTGGGAGAAGTTAGGATCGTTATCGCGGCAACAATTAGCCTGCGAATCCGATCGAGCATCTCTAAGAGATATATTTACCCCCCCTCTACATTTATGCCAAGTTTCATTAAAATCTGAATTTTTGAGTTTACGAGGTTCCCTTGTAAGGTAAACAGCATTAGCTGCCGTTGAGGACGAGGAAGGGGATGTGTGAAATTTGCTGTAAGGGGATAGCTCGGATAGTTACCGTTGTTCAATCAAATTTGGTCACGCTCGATAATGTTCGACTAATGGCTCGGCTATGGTTTGGCTCATTCGCGACATCGTGACGCAGTTGCGGCTGACGGAATCAGTTGAATTACGGTTTCTCCCGCTTTGCGCGGTTTTTACCCGGCGCTCTCGAAAGGATCCGTCTACCTTTAGTTTATATTAATCATAAATTCGACGTAAAAACTACATAGAAATTTTACGAATTTTAGAAACATCCTCGTAATATACGCGTATTCTCTAAATTTCTTAGAGTAAAATGTCACTAAAGCGTAAAATTTTACTCTAAGTGATAGTGAAAATACGACCACTCAAAGTAGAGTGACATTTTACTTCTTATAAAAGTGAATTTTTCGCTCAATATGTGTACTTTTTATTCGACTGGAGTAAACCTTTTACTTTTTTTTGGAGCGAATCGTTTACCCAATTAAAATGTGTAAATCATAAAAATATCAAATGACGGTCGTCTTCCTCATTGGGAATACTCTTTTGCATCGGGCATTTCTGCGCCAATTAGTACGCGGCGCACTAATATACTGCAGTTTAACTCTTTTGTAATAAAGAAATTATTGCTTGTCTTAATTGTGCTGCATCTTACTCCCGAGGTGATCTTTATATAGCGCGTCGGCTGCATCTTACTCCCAAAGATTAAGCTGCCTGTCGGCGACACCATGCACTAATTAACTGACAGACAAACGTACGATGTGTCTTGTACGGCGCAGTCACAATAAAGTGATTCTCCAATTACGAGTAAAATATTCACTCCAAGAAAATATTCTTTCCAAAATAAAAAGTGAAAATGTTCACTTCTTGATAAAGAGTGAAGGAATTCACTCTATAAAGATGGGAAAGTAACTCCAATTTGAATGACTCGGTGTGTTACCTAATATTATTTTAAGTAAGATTTTCACTCTAGAAAATTTAGAGAGACCGTTTTGCTGCACACTTGTACAGTAATATAATTAAATATAAAATCTTATTTAATATAAGTTTATTTTGCTCTTTATTATACAGAAATCATAATATTCATAAATTGATTATCCCTTAAAAATTATGTACATTACGATAAATGCAGTATGTTTTGATCAATTCTAATTTTTAAGACAAATAATTCCACATGCAGATTTATCCACAAATTATTCTCGTGGACACAACATTTATTTTACATCACCACACAAAGTTTTTTATGTTCGAAATATCCATGTAAATTTCCTATAAATATTTCTTAAGATATATCCACAGAAAATTTAATAGATATTTCAAGAATAAAAGAATTCGATGCAGTGGTGAAAAAAGAACATTGCATCTATGTGGATAATTTGTGAAAGAACCTGCATCCTCGTAATCCATGTAAATCACGTAGATTCCACGTGGATGTCACATAACTATTTTATTGGGATCAGATCTTGGCAGAAAACCAAAAAACAGAAAAGCAGAAAAACAATCAGAATTCGCCTTGGTAATCATTAGTTTCTGTATTCTACTATTTTGTTAACTCACACATATCGTCTTCATTGTCTTCTGATTGTTTTCTACTTTTCTGGTGTCTGTTTTTCTGCCAAAGTCTGAATTCTCCTCTACAATAAGAATGTATTTTACAATATATAAATATACGCAATACATTTTAATACAATGATACATTTTAAACAAGCGCATATTACATAATTACGTGTAAAATATTGTCAAGAAAATGCGTTTCTGCATAATCAAAATTGAATTCATAAAACATTAAATTGGTATTTTATGTAAAAAATGAAGAAACAGGCAAACTTTCTGCATATTTTCTACATTTACATTAGTTAGCAACATTTTTTTTATCGAAAGAGCATTTATTTTAAATTCAAGTTTTCAACGGCAAAAATATAAAAAATACGAATATTAAAGTATATAACTGTATTTCAAATTTAACTAATACGGATTCTTTTCTCTAGAAGACTCTAGATACATTTCCTTTAACGTTCAATACTCATTGCTCGAATTTCAATGGAGAGCGTCGAACAATACGGACTCTGCTCTCGAGAGTAGATAATCCCAGCACCCATTAATCGAAAATTAAAATTTTATTGTCGACCAATGCGGACTCTGTCTTCTTTCGAGAACAGTCCCAGTACCCATTGCTCAAAGCTCGAGCAAAAACGTCGAACAATACGGACTGTGCTCTCGAGAGTAGATAGTCCCAGCACCCACTGATCGAAAATTAAAATTTTATTGTCGACCAATGCGGACTCTATCTTCTTTCGAGGACAGTCCCAGTACCCATTGCTCAAAACTCGAGCAAAAACGTCAAACAATACGGACTCTGCTCTCGAGAGTAGATAATCCCAGCACCCATTAATCGAAAATTAAAATTTTATTGTCGACCAATGCGGACTCTGTCTTCTTTCGAGGACAGTCCCAGTACCCATTGCTCAAAGCTCGAGCAAAAACGTCGAACAATACGGATTGTGCTCTCGAGAGTAGATAGTCCTAGCACCCACTGACCGAAGATTAAAATTTGATTGTCGACCAATGCGGACTCTATCTTCTTTCGAGGACAGTCCCAGTACCCATTGCTCAAAGCTCGAGCAAAAACGTCGAACAATACGGACTGTGCTCTCGAGAGTAGATAGTCCCAGCACCCACTGATCGAAAATTAAAATTTGATCGTCGACCAATGCGGACTCTATCTTCTTTCAAGGACAGTCCCAGTAACCATTGCTCAAAGCTCGAGCAAAAACGTCGAACAATACGGACTGTGCTCTCGAGAGTAGATAGTCCCAGCACCCACTGATCGAAAATTAAAATTTGATCGTCGACCAATGCGGACTCTATCTTCTTTCGAGGACAGTCCCAGTACCCATTGCTCAAAGCTCGAGCAAAAATGTCGAACAATACGGACTGTGCTTTCGAGAGTAGATAGTCCCAGCACCCACTGATCGAAAATTAAAATTTGATCGTCGACCAATGCGGACTCTATCTTCTTTCGAGGACAGTCCCAGTAACCATTGCTCAAAGCTCGAGCAAAAACGTCGAACAATACGGACTGTGCTCTCGAGAGTAGATAGTCCCAGCACCCACTGATCGAAAATTAAAATTTTATTGTCGACCAATGCGGACTCTATCTTCTTTCGAGGACAGTCCCAGTACCCATTGCTCAAAACTCGAGCAAAAACGTCAAACAATACGGACTGTGCTCTCGAGAGTAGATAGTCCCAGCACCCACTGACCGAAGATTAAAATTTGATCGTCGACCAATGCGGACTCTGTCTTCTTTCGAGGACAGTCCCAGTACCCATTGCTCAAAGCTCGAGCAAAAACGTCGAACAATACGGATTGTGCTCTCGAGAGTAGATAGTCCCAGCACCCACTGACCGAAGATTAAAATTTGATTGTCGACCAATGCGGACTCTATCTTCTTTCGAGGACAGTCCCAGTACCCATTGCTCAAAGCTCGAGCAAAAACGTCGAACAATACGGACTGTGCTCTCGAGAGTAGATAGTCCCAGCACCCACTAATCAAAAATTAAAATTTGATTGTCGACCAATGCGGACTCTATCTTCTTTCAAGGGCAATTTCAGCACCCATTGCTCAAAGCACGAGCTCAGAGCAAGAGCGTCGAACAATACAGACTCCGTCCTTGAGAGAAAATAGTCCCAACAATCACTTTTTTCGGTGAAGACATTGCAAAAAATAGTGCTTGAAATTCTGACAAATTGTATAAAATTTGAAATTGACTACGAACTGTCTTGAACTGGTGCAAAAAATACAGTTGCAAATAAAAATTTAAGCCATTCATTCACATATATGTATGTACAATTCTAGATCGTTTTCATCTTTTTTAGTTTTTTTCAACTTCTTTCTTCTTTAGTTTCATGAACCAATAATTAGAAAATTATACACAAAGTAAAATAAAGTACGAGTCATAATTGGCAGCAAGTGGGATTGATTTAAACTGTATGACTCTTAATCCAATCCAAATGAGAGGAGACACGTGTGTAGACGGTGGGATAGCTGGTACTGGCGCAACCATTCGCCCAGGATACTAATCCAACGAGTTTTCCATTGACAGTCAATGGACCACCAGAATCACCCTAGAAAAAGCAACGCGTTTTTTCCAGTTTTAAATCTTGAATTTTTTCATTGCGGTTTAAAATGTTCAATTATACTTAAAGAAAATCTCAATTTATAAATAATTAAATAAAAAATTTAAATAGAAAAAGATGGATTAATGTAATAGAAACTGCAAGTTTAAATAGAACTTACGTGGCAAGATCCTTTCTCAATTGATGGATCGTATGCGCAAACTTGTGTGGGATGGACATTGTATCCTATATTGTTGTATATATATTTGCAGTAAATTTGATCAGCGATCAGAATGTTGACTCGTTGTAATTTAACAGTGGTTGGTCCTCCTTGCTGTAATTTCGTAATAATATTTGTAAGTGATAAGTAATAACATTTATCAAATAACATTTATCAAATAATATTTATGATTGCACAAATTTCTGCTTTATTGATCAAAGACTATTATTTTTTTTACTTCTTATATTTTTAAATTATATTTAAATTTAGCAAGTTTTATAATAATCCGATTTTTTAAATCTATTTGTTAAACTATTAAACTTTAAAATTTTTAATTTTGAAAAAAAAATTCAGCGCTCTCCAAAACCTTTAGAACATAAATTTTTTATAGATTATTTTGTTAAAAAGCGCCTTCAAAAAGTTAAAAAAGCCAAAAACTTACCCAAAGTCTGCCCCATCCTGATACAACAGCAATATCATTAGGTTTAACGACGTGATCTTTTGGTGGCAGAGGAACATGTTCAAAGCTTTCAAGAGATCTATCCACCTAAAAAACAGTTTCTGCTTGAAATTTATAATTTTTAATTACAAAAAGATGCAATTTGTTAATTCTAATTTTCTTATGTAAAAATAAACAGATTTAAGTTTTCAATTTCTTTGTATAAAAAGAAAATTTATGTCATGCTTACCTTCAGTAAAGCAATATCGTTAATCCAAGAATTACTTGGATCATATTCTTCATGTGTAATAATTCTGACGACATTATGCTCCGATTTTGGCTGAGTTAAGTTAATGGTGCCAGCAACAACTTTTATATCATTAGCATTTTCACTATAAAATTTAACTTCTTTAATTTTTATCGAAATGTATAATAAGCATATTACATTTCTTACGTCATGAAAATAATATTTACATAAATGTATTCGTATATAAGAAAAATATAATAAAAAAATATACTAATGTAATACATACATATATAAAGAGAGAGAGAGAGAGAGAGAGAGAGAGAAATGGAAATTACTTTATTAAAAATATTATTAATGATAATATTACCCATCAACACAGTGAGCTGCGGTAATAACGTAGTAATTGTTCAGGACTGATCCACCACAAAAGTGAAACGAAGAAGCTTTTTGTTGAAGAGAAACCTGTGAAAATCACACATTTTATTATTTATCACAATAGTTTTATGTTTTTTAAATACAGTAAGAAATATTTATATTTGTATACTTATATACAAACATGTTATATAAAGAGAATAGTCGCTGATACATGGATTATCTAAATTAATATGGAATATTACAGAAATAAAATATTGCACTTATTACATTAATAATTATTATATTAATACTAATAAAAATATAATGTGTTTAGATAAATAAAAAAGTTTTTACTAATTAGATAATAGCTTTTACAATCTCCGATTTACGTTTTCATCCGGGTTGGTGTCATACCAATTTGACTGCTAATGCATACGATAACATTTGTTGCAATAACCAAATATTACTTAAAAAAAAATGTCTTTTTCAAACGCATATATAAACAATAAGCAGTTACATAAAACTGGTCGTACAAAAACATTAATTATTGCAAAATACGAAACAGTGTGAAAACTACTGTATTAGAAAGATGATACTTGCTAGTATAAATTTAGTGTTTTTAAAGTATTACTTTTAGCTTTTGTTTTAGAAATATAGTCCAAAAATAAAGTAGTGCAAGTATTAGCGACCTTTCTCTAATAATAGTATCCACATATTTTTATAATAAATTCATTAGATAAATTTTATAGATAAATGTTTAGTAACGTGTACCTGATATGGAATCTCGCCTGGTTTAGCATCTTCCCCATTTACGATCCTAGGATCAAAGAACGGAAGAACTCCAGCTGCAAACAAGTAGTATTTATTGTTATTTATATAAAATTATTTAGATAAATATCTAGACAAAAAATAACTATATTTTTCAATTATTAGAATACATATTATCTTAGTCTTAAATAAAAAGTATAATCTTTTTAAATTATTTAAGATAATGTAAATAATATCAAAAATTAAGTGTTGCATTTAACTTCAACCTTCAAGTTATCATTTAGCCTAACACGAATTTTTCAACTTGGTAACAACGGGATTGCGTTTCAAAATTCAGTACTGAAAATTGTACATAATGTGAATTATTTTTAATAAACTTGTAGCTCTGATAATGTATATCAAAAAATAGTTCAAATTCCACATATCGGAACGTTGTGTTCTAGTCCAAAACTATAAGTTTCGCCACTGCCACTTTAATCAATAAATATGAAATACAACACGAATATAAATAAATAATATAAAACACAATCATATGTATGTAGTTAAACAAATAATTAGCAATTAACTTGAAGGGTTATTACTCAAGTACACACACCATGACAGAATGCCAGAAGACTGAGGAAACACAAGATTTTCAAAGTCATTGTGTGACCACTGACCGAAGCCTGATTTGAAATCGCGTTGACGCGAATTTATATGTACTTGTTTTTAATTGTATTGCCCCACTTATGTATAAGTACTTTAGTGATCAACAAATTTTTTTAAGAAAACTAGATTAGATATATCAATTATAAAATAGTATATTGAACATTTACTGATACACATTGTAAAAAATCAATCGTCTTGATAAATACGTGATTTTGTGTCACAAAAATTTTATTCGAAATGTTTCTGATTTGGTTCGCAACTTTATTATTTTTTTTTATTGAAAATATTAAAGCTAACGATGTAAATAATTACATTTATTTAATCATAACGTTATATTTGTAATTATATTTGTAATTATAGTTTTTTAATGAATTATTTGTTGAATAATTTTTTGTTTAAAGTATCATTGACGATATAATTATACGAAAAATTAAATATAAGCTTCAATACATATTTATGATTAAAAAAATATATATATACATATATGTTTGTAATATATATATAAATATCCCATATATAACATGGAAATAAATTTCCACACATGATTTCACAAATAGAGAATGTGAAAATCTTTATACATTATAAGAGCAGAGTTGGGTAATATATAGATATATAATTGTCACCATATAAAGTTCTCTTGCAAAGCGCGCGCGCTGTTTAATACAGTTTCCAAAATTTGCAGAAAGAAATTTATAAAGTTTCCCACTAACATATAGTAATAGTTAGTGTTAGTGTGTATATATATACATGTATGCATGTATAGTATGTTTAATAAATGTGCGTGATATGAGCAACATTTATATTTTATATGTTTCTCTGATCAGTATCATCATAAAAATTACAATATTTATATTAATAATAAAACGTAATATTATTTTTGATAAAACATGTTTCAAACAATTTATTTATAAATTTTAATTACACAGGCACACAAAAAAAAGTGATTGGTCCGGCCCACTAGACTAGTCAATCCTTATATATTTCGACCCGCTGAATCCGAATTCAATGTCAGAATTGCTACACTTCATTTTTTTCTTAAAAAAAGTATTATTTTTCGCAATAAATTAATTTACAGTTTTTCGGGGAAGCTAGGAAGGGGAGGGGGATTGTAAAATGCGCTTGAGCATTAAAATTTAGCTTAGTTTTAAGTCTGACTAATCCTGTCGGCGCGCAGTTTAAAATAAAGCTAAGAAAATTAAAAGTGAAAAGAATTATATCCATCACCAAGATCCGATGTAGACCGTTAGGCGATTTAAAAATTCATTGATATGTTTAATATATTACGGTCGAAATAATGTACTAAATTTCGTTTTGTATAAAACAAAAAATCTAAATCTTATCATTAAAACAAAAAAATAAGTAATCTTAAGCAACCATTGTTTGAAGTCTGACAAGACATGTTGTATTTGAGTATGGGCATTAAAGTTTCTATTCAGAAAATTATCTAAATATTTATTTTTCGTGAGTATTCGTCAGCGATCGCATGAGATTAAGTGTGTGAGTACAACAATATAAATATTAAAATAAGACCAAATTGGATTAGATGAATAATTGATTTTACATCAGTAATTTTTTTTTATCAGATTTTATATCAGATATACATTTATTACTAGAATAAGTATTATACTTATAGGTGTATATTATTGATATTCTTATAAAGTACTAAAATATATTTTTGGAAGAAACTTATATATAAAAATATTTATTTCTTACTTTTTATACTTTCTTCTTTCATATGTTTGTATTGTAAACTTTTCCATTTTTTTGATAAAACAACATTGCACAATAATTAAAAATACAATATTAAAAAATTCTTTTCATGTAACCTTTTTCTCATAAACATTTTAATACGTCCAAACATTCGAGTATTTTCTAATTTAGCTATGATTGTCATTAGTTATAAACTTGTAACTAATCATCGGAAATAAATTTATAAGCTTAGTTAATAAATTTAGACAATAGAGACGCAACGTATCAATTATGAAATTAGCATTGGTCAGACATATATACACACAGTTAAAAATATAACCACGGTCGTTTTGTCGCCGTGCCATATGAACGTTACAGGTATGAATTGGCGCACGATATTCTATCGTATCTCTGAATGACGGATTTGGATTTTCCCTTAATCTCTTATCTCGTTCGATGAATTTTTCACGACTCTTTGATACGATTACATCTTTATTAAAAGAAGTATCACAATTCTTCTTATCACAGTTCTTATCGATATAATAATATCATTTTATTTTTACACTTATGATAACTTATTATTCAATGAAACCCATAATGAGTTAGTTCTTCGTAACTCAATAGATAATATTATTCTTTATTTTCGCAGAAGTAATCTATCGATTAGAGTTATCGCTCCAATTAATTGCTGTTCGCAAACAACTTACATATTTCTAGATTGCATATGAAAAACTGTAACACTCTCATCACCTATCTAATTTTTTCAGAAAAATTAATTTTCTAACTAGATTTGTTACACCATATTATATTGAATTATATGTAAAGAATGAATTGTTGAAGTTTCATAATAATTAACTAAAAAAAATTATTTCAAAAATTGGTATTGCACAAGATAATAATTTGTCGAAAATTATAAGTTACGTTGTGTTAAAAACTTAAACAATCTCCTATTAAAAATTTCACTTGCAACGCTAATTTTAATTTTCAGGAAAACGTTTTAGTTGCAATAACTCAAAAAGTTTATTTAATTTTGTACTAGAATTGTTCAAAAACTAATGCCTCACATTTTTTAAATTGAAAATTGTTTATTCGACATAAATGAAATTTACATTAAGTAAAAGCTTACATAAAAATCTGAGGCAACACATTTTAAACAATATCCTAATATATTAATTCTACATATCAAAACTTTATAATTATTACAACTACGTAAACTTATATTGCTGCTATCTTTTTTGTAAAGCAGCACACTTTCAATAAAATTTATCAAATATGCCTGGCAAGCATAATTGTCAAGTCTATCGGAATGTACATTTAGAGAAAATATGGTTACAATTATTATAATATAACTGCAACACAGGCGCACAAAAAGAAGTTGTCTGAATAAAATACTCCTCTAGACTATCTTTATGTATTTTGACGTGCTGAACACGAATTCAGTGTTAGAATTGCTCCTTTTTTTGTGTGCCTGTGTAATGTATGGTCATTTTCCATGTCAACTAATTTATATATATGTAGCGAGTATTAACCAATTTATTAATTTAAAATACATTGAATTAGGCAAATAAATCAAGCAAAGTGTTAGTATTTACTGCAATAACAATCTATATATTTTTTTAGAAAATGTTAATCTAGATTAAAAATCGTTTTGACTCTGCATTGAGTCATCACTTCTAACTTACATTGCATTAATGCAGTAAAATTGTATCACTCGAGACGAAATCCGTACAATGACGTTATCGACAAAATATTTTTTTTTTTTTGTTCAAGCAAAACAACAAATCATGAAAAAGTCAAAATAACACAAAATAAATCGTAATTGACCAAACATTTTTAATCATTATTTTGGAATCATCTTGATGTTATGACGATTTTTGTTGTGTTTGGAAAGGTAACTCGTTGAATATACTATTCAAATCTCTCTGTTTAATTACGTTGAAGTATTCTCTAATATTTCTGGTAAATTTTGGTAATAAATAGAGGAGACCGGAGCAAGTTCATTAACTTTTTAGAATTTCAATAAAATAAATAAAATACATAGTTTTAAACATTTGTTGCAATTAAAGTACTATGTAGCAATGATAGAAACAATCTTTCTCTACATTTTGATCCTATCGACAATATTGTAAACGGTATTGCATAGTTTCGTCAGTAATAATTAAGATAACAACACATAGTATGACTGTGTATCTGCCCCCGGCCAGGCGCGCTGATAGTTCGGGGCAAATCAGCATTACATAAAATACATATAACTATGCTCTGTGAAGAGTATTAAACCAAGAAATTATACAATATTTAAATGTTAAAAATTTTATTTAAACTTTGAAAAAAACCATTTTATATAAATATACTTGATATTTATCGCAGCCACACTTAAATTATTATATATTAAAGTAAGTCAATATATGCGTAACAAATGTAAAAATATGAAATAAATACGAACATATTATGAACTAAATTAACGAATTTGTTTAGTCTTCTGGTCTCCCATATGTTCATTTTAATAATTTTAAAAATAAAGTTTGTTTTATTGTTAAGTTCACTTTTAGAAAGAAATTTACTTTTATTATACAAAACCGTGTATCGAATATTTGCAAGAAACTTTATTCTAAATACTGCATTACGTAAGTTCATTCATTCACAGTAAAAAATGTCAAAAGAAAATTTTAAGAAAGTCTAAAACTTTATGTGATCTCTCAAACCAATTTTTTTCTTTCTTTTAGCTATAATATTTGTTCTATTTTAATGAGAATTGAAGATAAATATCTTTATAAAAAAAGTTTTATGATCCCACTTAAACTGGTTTTTTTTCCACAATAAGTATATAAACAAAACAATTTGCATACTACATACTCTAGCTGCGAATCTCCTCCAGTCTCCTTTATTTGAAACCGTGCCAAATTCTTTTTTTCAATTGACGAACCACTATCTTAACATATAATTGTTATAATTCAATAAGTACTAAACATTTTCACAGTAACCATTTCAAAAATAAAAAAAAAATTTATTCTTTTGCATCAACTTAATAGTTTATAATTCCGGTTATCTAATTCTTTCTTAATTCTGCGAGGCGTAGCATGTAAGGTTAAGTAGTAAAAGATCATCTAATGTTACGCCGAAACGTTATAATTGGACTATCTCTCATTTCCGATTTTCACTGCTGTTTGGTTGTGCCACATCAAAAAACGTATGTAAATAGCAATCTTATATGTGTTTATGATGTGTAAATATTCTTTTGTGCAAAAAGATGCATATACGAAAAAATAATCACATTAGTAGAACAGTGACGTATTCTTAGACAGAACAATGCAGTAAGATCAATCAATAGAACGTGTTCTTAATTATTTACAATACAAAAATTTAATTAAGCGCTTAATAATTTAATTTCTTTCATATCTAAAACAAGATTCCAAGGTATTAACAATAAAACACATATCAAATAATATAATTTTCTTTCAACTCCGTTGAATTCAGGATAAAATTCACTTCCATCGCGTCTTTATAATTTTCAAAAAAGCATAGGCGTCTAATCTCCTTTCAAGAACACGGAAAACAGTTCCTTGATGACTTCATAGCCACATGTGTCTTCGACCTTGGTAGACAATGGCGAGCGTCGTTTCTCAGGTTCCGCGAGCTCCCTCCACTGCACAGGTGCGATTCTCACGATTAAATTCTTTTCGTTATTCGTAATGGAAATATGGAATAATGCGCTCGGAATAACGGTCAACAGATTTTTTGTCTCGAATATATTTTATTATACATACATTAATGAAAATATATACATGGTAGACTGCAGCTTCTCGAAGCAGCGAAGTGTCAATATAATTAGCTACAGTATTCGTACGCGAATCTGTTTCATCTTATCTTTTTTCTTTTTTTTTTCTTTTATTTCCTGTTTCGACGACGTCCTCTCGAAAGCCGAGATTGTCGAGGTTGTCGGGAGGCACGTGTAGGCCGACACGTGTAGACCATGAATGCTGTTGTTGTTATTGTTGTTGTACATGAGAAACGTTTTTGGAGTTTTCGTTTATTTCTTAAAATAAACGGCTGATTGATAACGCGCGGGTCGAGCCGATTCGGCTTCCGAATCGTCCTCGGTATGTCACGACTATTGCGAGACTGATCGCGTTAATCCGTCGATACACGCAGCGGATACCGGGGATACTTTCGCTGACTTCGATTAATATCTTTATCTCCCTCGCGCTCTTCCTCTCTCTTTCACACGCCCTCTCGCCCTTTCATTCTTTACTCTCATTCGCATTCTCTCTCTTTCTCGCTTGTTTTTTTCTCCCTTCCTATCCTCTTTTCTCAGCCTATTCACAGCCTTCCTATTCAGACCTAATCAGCTTTCTCTCTTTTGCACAGCCAAACACTTGCACGATCACTCAGCGACATCAACGCTTCGATCTCTTATCTGCTTAATTAAACCGTTACAACACGATTCGAACGGTGACAACTGCGGATTATTACAATTGATTAAACTGTAAGTGGCGATCATCGAAAGTGTGAACGGTACTTTGTTCCCCCGTTCGCGGAAATTCAGACAGGTATCGCAGAATTTGAGAAGAACGTCCGGGCGAATCCCGCACGTTCCAAGTCAAAGTTTTTTCCGACAAGGCTCTCACATCTCTCGCAGACTAATCGAGGTCGCGGGCCAACGCAACCTCAACCCGATTAACGGCGATGATATCCCGGTTGACTGCAGTATGACGACGACTACTATAAATGTAATAGACGTCTCCGCGAATCTTCTCCGATAGGGGATAAATCGTCGATGCGCGCTACAGCTTACCCTGCCGGCCGCCTGACGCTCGGATGCCGCGCTACACTTTGGTTAAGCCAAACATCGTTCTACGTTAGCGTTACAATCTGTCGCGCGCGAGAGAACTCACGCTCGACACGACTACACGGATTAACTTCGTAACACTTCAGGCACTGCGATTGACTTTGTATTTTAAGTTTAGCCCGCGCACCGGGCGGCAGTCGACCGCGGAACCCTTTCGCTCCTTGCTCGTTCGGAGAATAAATCTCATGATTTGAATGCTCTGAGAGCAACATTTAGTATTTGTGAATTGTTATAATATAATTGAATGCTAAAATAAAATTATGGTTAACAACTCCATTTTTATAGTTGTTACTGCTTAATATTAGTAATAATAATTAGTAATAATAATATACAATGTTACAATAACAAAAACGATTGTAATTATTATATTTTAAATATAAGTAGCATCGAAAGTGATTATAAATTATCACTTTTAACTATATTTTAATTATGATTCTTCCAATTATTTTTTAAAATAACACATTATATGTTATTATTACATAGAGAACATTTTCTCTTAGAATTTATTTCCCTTATTTTACCTCTCTTTGTATTAATAAAAACAAAATTTTTAATCGTAATTACTTTAACGTTCAATTATAGTCACCAATAATAAAATATCAGGGACAAGAATAAGGGTGGTATTCATAGTCGAATCTTATTTAAAGATCGTCTCAAGCAATATCTTAAGATGCTAATACGGGCCTGTGATTGGCTGATGGTATCTTAAGACAGTCTTAAGATAATCTTAAATATAAGATCCGACTTTGAATACCGGCCCAAGTCATCGTTACTTTTGTTATAATAACGAATTAATATAATGATATTCGAGTTTTTCATAATATTAATGGTAATGTCAGAATTGGAATAGTCACTTCTAATAAATATTTGTTAATTCGTTACTGAGATGCATTATTCGTTGAAAAAAGTAACTTGTTAGGTAACAACTCAACTAACAAGTTTCTTTTTCAATAAGTAACACGTAATAATAAATTATTTGTCAAAAGTGATTCTAACCCTAGTTATCATTACCATTATAAAAAATTGTAACATTATTACCAAATCGTTATTATAAAAAACTATATCCCATCTCTGTTAAATATTTTTCTTTCAATATATAGTCGCCGCTAAAGATTAATTCAATGCGAAAGAGTTCCGCCCATTTCTTCTCGGAGAATTCGCGCAGTTAAATCTATGTAGCCGCGACGTAGAAAATAATTCCATTCAAAGAAGGAATGCAAACACTCGCACCGAGATTCGCGAGAGGTCGGAAAGCCTTGCGGACAGTACGCGTATGATGTGTATGTAGATATTGTGGGTGTGTATATGTGTATGTGTTTCATGTGTCCTGCATCATCGCGGTTACGTCATGAGCGCGTATAATCGTACATCGCTTGGTAATTATTAATCTGACTTCGAACGACACGTTTACAATGATCACGTTATTCCACTAGGGATGACATGCAGCGTATAAAACATATCTTATCTATATATTTATTTACTGTTGTATTATATATCTAGGTTGCCGCATCCGTTATTTTTTTCTGTTACACGCTAGATACTTCAATATTATACGCGGTACGTCTCTTATACGCTACCAAAGGATTAACAATCGATACTTCGTGTTTCTTTCTCCCCCCCCCCCTCTTTTTTTTTTGCTTAACGCGACAACACGTCATGTCGCGATATTAACCGGATTTACGATTCTGAAATCAAAAACAAGAGGAAGGAAAACGAGGCGCGTTTCGCGTCTGACGGATATTGCACTTCAAAACTGGACCGCTTTTAAAAATTTCGCGCGTTGGTCTTGGATTGGCCATTAACGCGTTTAAAATGCGTCCACGGCTGCTTTTATAAAAATCTGGCAAGGGTTCGCTTCTAAAAATATAGCCAATATATGTGTACGTGTTTGTGTGTGTACACGCCGTGTATGCGCGCGCGTGTATGAGTGTTTTCAATGTTTTTTATATTCAAAATAAATTATGTCGATTCGAAACTCAAATCCGCCGTAAATTTCGCCGCGAGAATTCTCTCTCGAAGAAGCTACACCGAAAAGCTTCTTCACGTACAATCAAATGGGAAATCGTAATCCACATATATAGAGGTTGCTCGTATCTTCCCGTGGTCCGTTTTCCTCAAGCCTCGGAAAACTATGTTCGACATTTCACTTGTCTCGTTATGAACTTGTTCGTCTCTTCTTTCATGTCCGCTTAACGCGGCCCGTCCCCCAAGATCCCGCGACAAAGATCGGCTGCTTCATCGGACGATACCGTGTTCCGATTGAGAGACGGCGCCGATCATTTACAATCGGGGGTTTTTTACAAGCACTGGGTCAGAGAGTAAACGTCTTTTCTGTTTTGTTTCTGTTTGTTTGCTCCTCACCATCGGGCACATCGACACTGTAGTCACGGAGCATTCGGGATTGATTGACGAAGATTGCGCGTAAAGATCTGCCGATCCCTGCTCTCTTCGCGACACATCCGTGGCTTCATGATACTGCCGCCATTCCGTTTTTCTTTCGTTTAAACCTAGGCTTAAAAAGTAAAAGCACCAGCGTTGTTCGCCGCCGGTACAAAGTTAATCGGTTTAACACATTAACGCTTTGATTCGTTTGTCAGTCTGTGCTCTCCTAGTCCATGACAAGTTACAAAAAGAAAAACAAAAAACAAGATAATATATAAAACAGAGAAATAATAGAATAGATGTCCGGGTCGAGGAAAAATGGTGTTTACGTTTTACACGGGTATTCGAGGGTGTACGATACACGGGCGTTAAATACCGTCTGCCCGCGAATCGATGTAAAATGCAGCTCTCTCGCGCGCCACCGCTGTACAAGTCACGTGCTAGCGGCGGTCGAGTCGTACGGGTCTTCAAAGACGACACTCGAGTGATCCTCCTCCCGTTCTCACTCTGTCTCGAGTGTATGTGTATATTCACGATCACAATACGTCGAAATTTCCGTCATTGAAAGTTGTGCGCCCTTAATGCGAAAAATTTCGCGCAACACGAATTCTTCTTTGTCTCTCTCTCTTATTTTTTTCTTCGTTTTTCTTCTTTTTTTTTTACGAAAGGAAAGAAATTCGTAGGTGTCGCTCAGTAATCACGGTATGCGCGATCTGTTAATACTTTTAAACAGACACCGAGAAGAAACACTTTCACCGAGCCGCACTTTGGTCGGTGTGTATGTCTACGTTATACGATAAACGATAGTAATATCCTAAATATTACGACGAGATTCGATTCGCAATCGCTAAACCGCATTTGTTTTTTTTTCCTTTTTTTTTCTTTTTTTTCGTTTATCAATAGCATTATAGGCAGTGTTCGTTGAGAAACTGCTACATGATTACACATTAAGATGTGTGTGAAATTCGATTTCTGGATACAATTGCACGCATTATTACACTTGATTCCATTGCCCCTTAAAACTACCGTCTTTTTCCACTTCTCATATCGGTAGAACGCGCGCGCGGGTGCTCATTAAGATATTTATGACATTTACGCGTATCTTAAAATAAGTATCTCGTGTTTATCGAGCAACGTAAATCGATAAACTTGCTCGCGTAGCGCTAAGGAAAATACGCGTCCAAACGCTAATCAAACGCTCGCTTTCGCATACATCGTGTTGTCGTGTGTATCGCGAGCAGCTCAGAGAACGCGCGCGTGTCATTTCCTTCTGTGGACGAATGCTAAATGAAGATCATAGAAAACGATATCGCTAAAGAAACCTGAGAATTTCTTTCCTTTGCAGACTAACTTTCCGCACGCAAATATATAAACTGAAATAGTGACAATGCACTTACTATCGAGATAACGGAATACAAATAGAAATAATAATAATAATAATAATAATAATAATAATAATAATAATAATGATAAGTGTAGTAATAACAGCGGTAGTAGTAATAGTAGTAGTAATAATAGTAGTAATAGCAGCAGCAGCAGCAATAGCAGCAGCAACGGTCATAGTAGTAATTGCAGTAGTAGCATCAGTGGCTATGTTGATGATGGTGACGTACTTCACTCGTTGCGTGTGGAGCTTGAATCGATTTAACGATTTCCAATTGACAACGAGTCCCGTTCTCACTTATCAATTGGCTTATTCTTTTTAGCTACACTACTGCACTGGTGCAATAAGTTAAAGTAAGACAAGTATACGTTCTCTCATTCTAACTTATTGCATCAGTGCAGCAGTGCAACTAAAAAAATAGACTTAATGTGTGATGGTTTCGCTTCTTCGGTGACCACGAGAGAGAGAGAGAGAGAGAGAAAGAGAGAGAGGTCCCATAATCGCCGCGAGCAGCGACCACCGATAAAGTTCCACTATAATCTCGTGGGTATGTATATCGGACGATTTTTACTTCGGAGTTAGGAGTTGAAGGCAAAATCACAGAATGACGCAGCACCGACAGTATCGTTGTCGCGAGGCTCCCGCGCTGGGTGGCGGAGTCGGCGGTGCGAAATACGCGTGCACCTTTAAATTCGGTAGATGGGCCTAAAATAGCACAAATAATAATTTTAATAATCAACATTCTTTCATAAATTAAAGAAGATAAGCTTCTACCTCTAATCATACGATTGCGATTTATTCCGTTCGTCGAAACGAACAAGTTAAAAACAAGTTTCTTGAAATTGCAATACATTTATAGTCTATGATGATGTACTATAAGCCGCAGTCGTGAGTTCTTTATAAATATGATTCATTGTTAAGCGGAAAAAGCAGTATTAATTATACCCGGCCGCCAGACGAAGAATCGTAATTACGCGGATCGTACTTTTTTGCGGAATGTACGATCTATAGTTAACAATACAATTGCGTGATACGCGCACTCAGTGTACACGTTAAATATAATAGTCTCGCTTCGCGGGAAATGCAGCCGGATCTCCTTTTCCGCGTAACACACAAATGTTGAAAAATACGATCAAAAAAAAACGGGACAATACTCTGAGTTTGCGTATGCCCTCTCTGGTAATGTGTAGGCAGTCATAAAGTTCGATACGCTCGAGGTTGTGACAGGCCTGCATCAGATGGTTCAGACCGTTGTCCGAGATGTTCGGGCAGTTGTCCAGCTCTAAGACGGCTAAGTGTTCTGCCGCGCATGGCGACAGTGCAATTTGTCGGAGGCCTTCGTCGGTGATCAACTCACAGTGTGACAGGCTCTGCGCTCAGCAAAACACTCGGTAAAAGGCGTGTGTTACGATTCAAGAAAGCGCACTAACACCAAATCATAGGCATTGTCGCCTAACGCGGATGCCGCAACATTAAATAAATGCTACTCACTAGTTTTTCCAATCTCGGACAGCCCATGGCTAAGTGAGTGAGGGTGGCGTCGGTGATTAAAAGGCACTCTTCCAGATCCATCTTCTCGAGCAGTTTGCAATTCTGAAAGTCGAAAATCAAATAGAGCTCGGCTATGTGCTTACGATTCAAACGTTTGCCGATCAACTCACTCTCGCGAGGGCCTGAAAACCCGTATCCGTGAAATGGGTGCACGCGACACACTCGAGTACATTGAGGAGTGGACAGTGTTGTGCCAGGCTAATCAACGTCGCGTCTGTTAAATTGGGGCAATTCGACAAACAAACGTAATGTAGCCGTGGACATCGTTCGCTAAGTTCTCTAACTCCGTCGTCCGTTATGTTCTGCAACAAGAATCCCAAAGTGATTTTTGCTCACTAACATCCGAATCATTCTTTAAGACATCTACAATTAAAATTAGATATACAGGTATTCCTCTACATCAAACTTGATTTATAAATTTTCAACCGGCATACTAAATTAATTAGTAAGTTATAACGAAGTTGATTAAGCACTCATTAACAAATTAAATAATACTTTTATAATATAGGAAAGTTGACATAGGCCTCTAACACTAAAAAAAATTTACTAGATTAAAATAAATATTTTTTCAAATAGTATCAACTTCAAATAAGATATTTTCTGTAATTTAGAATATGTATTATACATTTTCTAAATTATAAAAAATATTATCTTATTTGAAATAAATATTATTTTTTACAAAATTTCTGCTTGGTACTATTTGAAAAAATATTTCAATTTAGTAAATTTTTTTCAATGTAAAGTAGCCCCTTATTTTTCGGAAACTGATTGCACTCTATTAATATTTAAAATAAACATTAATTTTTCTAGATAATTAAAGAAATAAAAATCTATAGTTTATGCAGTCATGACCTTTCCTATGTAAAATCTATTAAAAACAAATCTAACTTAATCTAACTTTTATATATGTATAGTCGCTACATGTTGCACCTTGTGAAACAGCATAAGATATTTGTATTATTAATAAAAAAAATTTACATCGTGGTAAAAAGTTTTAGGAATCCTCATATACATTAACTTGTAATATTCAATTTTAAATAAACATCTATAATCAGTTTTAATAATAAAACCATTATTTTGTATAAATTTTATTTATATAAAATATAAATGTTATTCGATTTATGATCAATTCAATTTACGATCAAAGTCTCAGAACCTGTAAATCTGTCATAAGTAAAAGAATACCTGTACTTTGAGCATAATTATTTTTCCTATTGCGTGAGATCTATTGTCGACAAAATAGAAAATACGCATAATTTTTTAATATGTAATATTATCGCAAGATTTTCTTCTTCACTTTAATATATCTCACTTTCTATCGAGAAGTGAAAGTCTTCAACGTTTCTGTGCAAATACGTGCCATTGAATCAAATTGCAAATATTATTGTACACACAGCTTCTTTCTCAACTTCCTCGGTATGAAAAAAAAAGGAATGTTAATTCTATTTCAGCGATAAGAATGACTCTTATCTCTTTGAAAAACACAGTGGCGATATCTCGTCGGTGCGACCGCAGAGCGTCTGAGGTGCGAGACGCAATTGTTCCTCTTTGCATAACATGCGGATTTGCGAAGTCAATGAGATAAGTACCCTGCATTCGTGTAGATTGATCGCTTCGAGATTAGGACAGTAGCGTGCTAAACACATCACGGCCTTATCCGTCAGCTGGCGGCAACCCTTGCTGAGGAAGCTGCGAAGCTCCGGGCAACCTTTGGCGAGTGCGTCGACCCCATTGTCGGTGAGCAGTTCACACCACGAGAGATTGATGTGAGTGAGCAGTGGGCAGCCTGCCGCAAGATCCTTCAGGGACATGTCCGTTATCTCGGGACAGGAGTCCAGATTCAGCCGCTGGAGCTTGGGGCAATGACTGCTGAGAGCCGCGCATGTTGCATCCGAGATCCTCTTGCACTGGCTCAAATTGAGCTCCTCGATATTAGGACACGACTGGGCTAGGGTGCGCATCGAGTTGTTGCCGATGCTTTGGCATCCCTTGAGCGAGAGCTGCCTGAGGAATCCACCGCAACGCCTCGAGATATTTTCTATTACTGGTCCCTACACAAACGTCCATCCCACCCAGCGAGTTAGTCTATTTTTGTCTTTTTTTTTAAGTAGTAAAGAATTCGCTGAGGGACAATCTCTTTCTTTATTTACCTCCACGTCTCGTTGAAAATCGAAGAGATCGATCCTCTGCCAATTGGACCCATCGAGCGCCAACACATTCCAGGCCTTGCTTACTTGGGCACAACGGCATAGCGATACGACATCGAGGTACGAAAAAATTCTGTCAATCACAGAAGATTCGTTAGAGCGAATACTCGCGCATTATCGCATCTCGCGATTGCTTAACAACTTGCGAATGCGGGAGGAGAACAGTGTGGATTTTAGTTTTTCGCGAGATGTAGCGAAATGTAACGCTTACAGATCAGCCTTCCGTAGCGCAAAAGAACGAAGATAAAAGCATCTAAAGATTAGATCTATTTTTAGCATCTGCTATCGAAGAGTGGGACACGAGTGTCCTGGAATTCCCATCTTTCAATCGGCAAAACCGATAAGTTTCACTCGTATCCCGTCGCGACAGAAACAACTGTGTCGCTTCCCAACCGTGTTAAGCCGTGGCGGAAACGCGAAGCATATAATCTCGCCGTAGGCAAACGCACGCCCACGTACCTGAGTAGCAATTCTTTTGGCAGTTTCTTGTTAATCTGCGCCTCGTCATCGTGAAACACCCATGTTAGCTGCAATGGAAAGACAGGTGATTAAATACAACCTGTGCTTGACGTGAGCCGGACCGCGCTATCGCGTTATCGCTCGCGGAGCAATCGTAGAGAGAAAAAGAGAGAAGAGTCAAAACAATTCGTCTTCGTTGTACATATATCCACGCATTGGCGAGAATGGGAAATAAAGGTAAAACGTGGAGAGAGGCAGAGCGGAGGGAGGGGGGGAGAGAGATAAACATGGGATGCAACGTTAGACGTACGCTTTTCATAATGGGACATCGGAGAGGCGCGGGCAGGAGCCGTATTATGATTGTAAAGCTTTAGCATTGGCATGCCCGGACGGACAGAGTTCTCTAAATTGACTAACCTGCATGTAGGATTGCTTCATGGTAGTGACAGGGTTGTGAATATGCGTTTGCGTGTAATAACCGCCCTGATGATGATAATGTTGTTGATGATGATGATGGTGATAATGGTGATGATAGGATGGATGCTGCTGCTTCCACCATTGTCCACCGGTACCGCCGCCTCCTTTTTCCGTCTCCTCGAACGCCAGTACCCCTTGTCCGACCCCTTGGCCGCCCCCTCCTCCCACTCCTAATTGTTGGAGACTTACTTTTTTCTAAAAAAACATCCCAATACGTGTCATCTGCGTTCGCGCTGGCACCGCGACAAACGGAATCGCGGTCTTTGAACAATGCGATCCCCCCCCCCTCCCTCCCCCTCGTTCTCCACGCTCGAAATCGGAGGATTTCACGCAAGAACGAGTCCGTAGGCTCCACAAGCGGTGCCAATACGGATGATTAACCGTATGGTCTCTATTTGGACCTCTCAATCACAAACTTGTATCATTGCCTTAAGATTCTCCTTTTCTAATTCACTTACTGTCGTATCGTTATTCTAATTTGGATTTAAGGAGATTCTTCAACTTAAAAAAATGAATAGTAGTCATGGTAAGATGTTTCGTATCACATCTTTTAACAAAGGAGCTTTTAGCGCTGTCATCTTCAAAACAGCAAATAATATACCAAATGTAAACAACAAAAATAGTAGTTCGTTATTTAAAAATGTTTTTTTATAATAGTGTGACAAATATTGGTGGGAAAAATTTAAAAAGAGTTGTTTAATGAACGTAATAAACGATATTTTCATTAGTACATCATATTTAGAGAAATAATTCATGAACAATTCATATTGAAACTCTTTTTTTAATTTCAAAAAATGTCTTTAATAAATCTCATTCATTCTTATGTACAGTTTTCCAAAATAAATTCATACATTTTGTTTGCGATTAAATTAAAACTCTCCTTTCCACAAAATTCAAAGTTATTTAAGGAAAATTATACAATCAAAACTTAGAAAAATCCATGAATACCCGTATATTAATTATAACTTATGTTCAAAATTTGATCAAGTTCTTATATGTAAAGAAGAATCTCCTTAACATGTTCCATATCACCCCTTTCTTATTCGCTTAAAGACACTAATAACGTAATTTTTATTAATTACAATAGTCATATTATCATGATCTCAAGTAATTCTTACACTTGCTAAATCGTGGAGACAGCTAACGACCTCGCCGTGTTCCAGATATGCAACTTCCTTTCGTCACGTACTAATCGCCAATTAATGATTCATCGTCGATCCCGGTGTGAACAATAGCGTATGCAAAGTCGGAATTCAAATGATTGCGTTATTCTGATGTTATTTGGATTGGAAAGTGATACAACTGTTAATTCGCAAGTAAACGTCGTGTTTAAATAGAAGCGAACGACTTCCAATCGTGATCATTCACACACATTCATACATCGCTAAATCTTAGAACGACACACTGGATATGATATGGCATACCTAGACTTTTTTTTTTAAGATTAGCATTTCTATAATTATATATATAAGATGACTAATCTATCTGAATATGAATAGGGCGTGTCGTTCTAGAATTAATATAGTCCGCATTGCAAAATTATATTCATAAAGGATTTTTATATATGCTCTTAATATTGTTGCTGTTATTTATCCGTGCAATATCAATTATCAATTGAATCTCTCCTAAAATATGTAATTTTTTTAGATAGTATTCTTTATGCTACAGACTATACTGAATATATCACGATCTCACATCCTTCATTAATTAGTGTGGGATGTTTTCTGTCCGGCTATTCGCGTTCAATCCTCATCAAAAAGTTACACGGAAAGAATTTTCTCTTAAAATTTACTCTCAAAATCTGCTAATTGTGAGATAATGTGTGACCTCGAGGAATTTTACTATACTTTTTGATAAAATTTACTATACTTTTAAGAAATTTTATTACAAATATAATGAACTTTACTATACTTTTAGTAACTTTTACTAAAAAGTACAGTAAAATTCCTTGAGGTCACACATTATCCCACAATTATTAAATTTTGAGGATAAATTTTAAGAGAAAATTCTCTCCGTGTATCTCATGTAATTGGGGGATGAACGACAAGCGTATCTCACCAATGTTACGACGATCGGAGTAATATTTTTTTTTCCATCTTGGTTGGCTTCTTCGCTCGGCGTTTCGTTGCATTTTCAACGAGAAGAGCGCGACATGCTTGATTATCAGAAAGTTAATAGAAGTGGAAACAAGCGGTGAAGAACGATGCGCAAAGCACAGCGCGCGCGATTCCGCAAAATATTTTCAAGCGCAAGTTGTTTCCAAGTAAATCCCGAATATTTTCTTTCTTTTTTACGACTTAACCTTGTTTCATCTCGGAAAATGAAATAACTGTACATATCTGTGTGCGTATGTCCATTGTACGCATGCGCATATGTATCCCCACACGTAGGGCCACCGCACAAACTCTTCCATAACGCGTTACGTTACGTTAAGTACTCCATACGAATCTAAGTTGTACTTAAAATTTAACTTAAATCAACGCACAAAGAAATCCTTAACGTAAGAACTTAAGAACTTACGTTAAAAGTTTCTTTGTGCGTTGATTTAAGTTAAATTTTAAGTACAACTTAGGTTCGTATGGAGTACTTAACGTAACGTAACGCGTTATAGAAGAGTTTGTGCGGTGGCCCGTAACAAAATATTGTTACCGATAAATAATATTAACAAGTCGCTTGTACGTATGTTTTTATGATTTCGTATCATATCATATGTGTACTATATGTGTGTGTGTGTGTGTGTGTGTGTGTGTGTGTGTGTGTGTGTGTGTGTGTGTGTGTGTGTGTGTGTGTGTGTGTGTGTGTGTGTGTGTGTGTGTGTGTGTGTGTGTGTGTGTGTGTGTGTGTGTGTGTGTGTGTGTGTGTGTGTGTGTGTAATGAAGAATTATGTGTGAGACAGTGACTTCAGTTATAAAAATTAAATACGGCCTTATATTACAGGCCCTATAATACAGAAAAGTTGAAAAAAAAATTAATGAGTTCGTATTTGGTTACAATATTAATATTAATATTAGTATTAAAACACTATTAAAAAATTTTAATACTTTTTAAATTTATGTTGTGATTTGATATTTGTTCAAATCACAAACCATACAAAATAATTCTCATAAATATTTTACCACTGAAAGTAAATCCGCTAATAAAATCACTTTCTTCTTCACATTTTTAAAAAAAGTAAATTTAAAAATACCAAAAATAACATTTTCGAGTAAAATAATTCCCCCCAAAAATATGATGTAAGTAAAACATGACGTAATTCTACAATTTGTTCTCTACAAATCTATGATTCTTGTGTTCGCTGCTTTGTGTCCCAAACAAAAAAGTTTTACTTAAATTAAAAGAAAGAAGTTTGAAATCTTAATAAATAACCTTTTGAGAACATAATGGTAAGAATTTTGTATTTTTTCATAACAAATACTGAAAAAATAATGCAATGTAGTAGTTTTTCCGTAGAATCGAAAAATGGATGCAATTTTATTTAAATCAAATTTATTATACAATGTTTAAACAATGTTATTAAAACAAATTATAATGTAGAACAAGTTTGACATCGAATTCATAATCAGCGATTCCAGAAATTATCATGCAGATAATTATTCAAAGCATGAGCGAACCATTATTTCGAAAGAATCATATTTATCTATTATGCATTTAAGCTTTATTTCTAAGCTTAATTTATTCATAATCTTTTACACAAAATAGCCACAATACACCTATTGTATAAAAGAGAATATTTTTTCTTAAAACTTACCTAAAATCATAGTAATCGTGGTTTAACTTTCAAAAAAAATTTTATAATTTTATTAAAATTTAATAAAATTTTAGTAAAATTTAATTAATTATTTTATATTATAAAATAGTTTGATAAAATTTTATCAAATCTTACAAAATATTACTAAAAGTATAACAAAATTCTTTGAAGTTCGTGTTCTTTCACGACTACTATAATTTTAAAAGTAAATTCTAGGAAAAAATGTTGTTTACGTAGATATTTTAAGAGAAAACAAATCCATTTGAATTATCTTAACACGTCACATTTTTTAACTATTTTTGCTCAAAATTATTAAAAAAATGTTATTTTTGACATTTTTAAGTACAATTTCCTTAACAATGTAATATAATGGTGATTTAACAGATAATTTCATTAGCAAATCTGCTTTTCGCTAAAAATCTACAAGAATAAAAAAATCCACAAAAGAAAATCAATTTACTTAATTCATGATCAAATCCATGTCGAATAATGTAACTTTAGATAAAGAAGTTAACTTTAGACAATTATATTCCGTGTTGCAAACTATTCGAGATAATACAAATATCAAATATTATTAGAATACAATTGTCCCGCGCGAGATAGAAACAGATTAATTGTTTTCCACTCGACAGCTGCAAAAGATTTTTTACAAATTTTTAAAATATGATCAGTCGTTTTAACCATCATGTCGGTGTTAAAAATAAATTAATAAATTTGCTTACGTCTGTGAGATACGTATATGAAAGTTATCGATACAATGAGAGAATTTCTCATCTTGCATATCATAAAGATAAGAACTAATTGTTACAAAATTATAATGCAGGTTATGAAATTATAATTGCCAATTGCTACTTTTATGAACGTTTATTTATTTAATGCCAATTGTGTGAGATAAAATTTTGTATCTTCAGTTTCCTCCGCCAATAGAAACTAAAGACGATACAAAGCATAAGAATTGTCCATAAAGAATTTGGAATATATTGTAGTAATGTATATTGTTACAATACGTATTTATACAATTGTGTTTCTTAAAAATTTACTGCCTCAAAGATTCATACGGATATATAACGACTAATAATTAACAATAAAATTTTTTTTATACAGCGAGATTTCTGCCCTCTGGATAAAGATACTTTCGCAACACGTTCTTGTAAACTTAATAACAAAAATATTACACGCCACGACGATACCTATAACATAAAAAAATTAAACAAAAAATTGCTTGAATTATATGTACTTTTACAACGTGACATTCTAAACAAAAATTGTCATGCAGGTGTGGTTTATGTAAAATAACATTAGAAAATTTATCGAATAACTTTAGCTGTTTGTTTGAAATTCTTTGATTACAGATTCTCGTGATTCTTCGTGTTAATAAGAATCCCTTAATCTTTTGTGAATTTTGAATCGTTAAATTTTCCAATGAATCTCTACATCCAGCAATGTCCGGCCAATAAGCCACGATCTACGCATGCAAAAGGATCTCTAGTGTCTGCAGACAGCGTTAAACGTATAACGTTTAACAGACAAAGCCTCGCGAATTTATTCGATACGTGTCCGCCTTGAGTTAGAAAATGATCAATCCGCCCGTGGATTTCGCGTGCGAGGGGTTTATTTTACTTCGGCCGCGAAATTGGGATATACGTCCATTTCGTCATTGTGTGCGTCCTTGAAATAAAGCCTGGAAATGCTTTTATCAATAATGGCCGTATGCACAGATCGCGAGCGGGCACGAGGGCGAGCTCTTCAAACTTCCATGCCTTATCGCATGAAGTATGCAAGCGCTGCATAAAATTATACAGGATAACGAAGGCGATGGCCATCGATGCGACGAAGATACGCTATTGCGTTTCGGCCTTAAAGCGTAAAATACGAGCGCAGCCTCGTGAATAATTATGACTCGTATAATCTGGAATGATTCTCGGTGCGCGGCGAGCGAAATAAGCAAAATAACTACTGGGCGCAAGAGGGCCAGTTTCTATTTTACATTCCAAACGTATTGTAATTATATTTTCTCTTAGTTTCTCCCCGAACAAATTTAATATCTTCCAGTAACCAAAGGTAACCGTAATTTTTGCAGCAGAGCTAAATTTTATTTTAAATAAATGTGTCATTTCGTACACATACTGCTGATCAAAACGATATATCTATTCGCAATCGTTTTAATGATCATACGATTTGTGTAAGATCTAAAAATATCGAACGTATGTAATATATGTAACATATGTATCGGAAAAAGTAACTTAGATACCGATAAACTTATTGCTGATCGACCTCGAGATTAGACAGCCTTTGTGTCTGCGACGGTGTAAACAAGTTGAACACACGTGCGTCGGCTTTAACGGCATATCGTAATTGCAAATTTTCCTGCTGAAGATTAAAGCGCATCTGCACGTTCCAATGAGTATTAATAACTGTATTGTTCATCGACTTAAGAATTCATTACCAATATGTACTTTGCGTTGCATAGTGCATCTCGATCATTACATTATCGTCCTCAAGATATGAACGAGCACTTTTAGCCTTCCAAAGCTGATATCAAATCTGTTATAGTTACTGACGTTGAATCTGTGAGACCTATTTAATTTATATCTTTAAATATAAATTTGTGTCTTTTAATCGGTATATATATTATATATATATATAATTTAAAAAATATTAGTTGTAACCAATAAATGATTTTAAAATCAGTTCTTATAAGACAGGTTTCATAAAAAATTATTCAAGATATCAAAAAATGTTTTATAATAAAATTATTTCTCTTTATTCATATAAATAATTATTTTTAAAAATACTTTTAATGTAAACAAATAGAGGTAATTTTAAAAAAATTTACATAAAACATTTCTTGTATCTTGAATAGCTTTTTTACATACACACGAAAAAGGATAACTGCTTTATAATGACTTATTATTTATTGACCGCAAGTAATGTATACAAAGTATATCTATATAAAATTTCATTAAAATCAATTTGACACCCCACGATATCATTCTATAAGTTCAAATAACATAAGTTTAAATAACAATATACTTTAAGATTTATAAATGACGGTGAGTAGATCCATTGTCAGCTCTGGAAGGTTAATTGCACGATACATCAAGTGCCATTCTCCTTTTTGGCTCGCGCTTCTATTTCTCGATTCCGCTATATATACGTGTGCGCAGAAGGATTCCGTACGGGCGGACTCAAAAGCGGCAAAATAAGCGGTCACTGATTCGGCATTCGCCTTAAATACACACAGCCGTTGCCGTGCAATATAACATATGCGCTGCGGACGTGTGCTAAAACGCGGAAGACAAACAGGGGCGCGCGGGGAATCCCGCGCGCGCGCGCTTGTAAACAAAGTACGCAAATCGCGACACAACGCGACGTGACGGCGACGCGTCGGAGAAGAGGGGCGGGAAGCCCCGCGCGACGCCGCCGTTTTCGCGATATACGATTGTCTTCTATTATTCCTTATCTTTATCAGAGGAAACCGCGAGCGGTATCACGGCAGCGAGCGCGAGAGATCAATGTGGTCGTCAAGAATCTCCGCTTCGCAACCGAGGGGGGAGGGGAAAAAAGAAATAAGAACGATGCAATAAAAGAAATCGCTGACGACTCGATAATCATGAAAAAAGAAATAGAGAAAAGAAAAACATCTCATATCTTTATTCTAGAATTCCGTTTGCCTGGTTTAATCGTGAATTAGAATTGATTTATTCATAATTAATGTCTAATTATGAATTGGAATCGTTCGTCTGAGAAGATACGTAGTCAAATATTATTGAATTTCGATAAATTTTATATCAATATGACTTTTTTATATCAATCGACTTGATACTTCTTAGAGACTGCGCCGTTCGCACTCATGCTGTTGTCACGTTATTTTTATCATTTTTATAGCGTCATTATGAGAGTAATAACAGAGGGTTCGTTCGTTCTCTCTCCCTCTCTCTCTCTCTCTCTCTTTTCTCCCCCCCTCCCGCCCGAGATCTGCGTTTTTCTCGCCCGCGGTTCGTCATAGATTCTAACACACGTTTGGCTTTCGGAGAAACTCCATTGCATGCATCGGAGCCACGATACAGCGCAACGTCATTCCATGTGCACGACCGAATGCATCGCGCGCTTCCTAAGATTTCTGTTTACGTGTCCACCTGCTGCGACCATCTTCGCCACGCGATTTTCTCGAAATCCCGTTCGAGGCGATATCTCCGCCGTAATGCCGCCATCCAATCCTGCCCGTAGATCGAAATCGAGGATATAACACGGTTTCGGGAGAGGAAAGAGGAAAAGGGGGAACGACGAGCCGATATTTAACTGCGTCGATCGGAAAATCGCATCGCGCCCTTTCGGATATTTGAGCATCCTGTTTCTTGTTGCGGGATCACGTTGCGGAATTCCAAGTGCAATGAAACTATGCAAACTATCCGGCGTGAAAAGTTAGGATATCGAGAGAAATAACGCGCGGATGAAATAGTTAGTCTTTGAGCGGAAACGCCTCGGAGATATGTAAGATTTCGCCGTTGTATTTCTGAATCGATTTAAACCAAAATGTTGTAAAAAAAAATTGCCAATTTTATTTAAATACCTACACTATTATTTATACTCCATTTCACGTATACGTACATACATCACTAATATCATGTAATCAGAATTATGCCGTAAATTTCAAGTTTATGTCTATATAGATTGTTTGCGTATTGTTTACATTATGTTCACACGCGAATATCTTTTTCATGTAGATAATACAACCAATGCAAATTATTAAATTAATAAGTAACTGCTAAATTAAACAATATATTATCGAATTAAATAATTTTAAGAATGTACAATTTAAAAAATTTGATAAGAGCTATTAAATATCAATTCAAATTGAGTGAAATAATGCCAATTAAATATTTTTGGTCATGTTAACAAAATATCTTTAATTGGCATTATTTCACTCAACATTTGGTGTTTATTATTAGATTCTTTCTCAAGGTATCAATAAATGTTACATTAATCCTAGAACGATAAACTTATTTTTTTCACTTCAAACGACACACTGAGTATAAATTTACTCTATTTGTTCCCAAGCGTTCTGCATTGAACAGATGGAAATCAATATTGTGCTATATAAATCTCTTCGTTTTTTCATGACAAAGACGATAATATAATTCACAATAATATTAATTAACATTAAATACATTAAAAATTAATTCAACCAAGATAAAGTTTAAAAAACGCAAAAATAAGTTCCTTTTAAAAATCTATTACATTTTCGTCAATTTTTAACGAATTCTTAAAAAAAATAGCTTTGGAAAAGTAAAAGATAGATCTAGAATTGGAATAAAGTAGATTTGGGATATTTTTTTTAAGTATAATTATTTTGACAAATAAAGGTTGAAAAAGCGATAGCTTAGGAAAAAGGAAAAAATAAACAAACAATCTTATTTTGCTTTAAAATAATAAAAAAATGTTTATTTTTTAATTCAGCACAGTAAAAGTACATTATTAAAGTAAAAAAATGATTAAAATATCTTCACGATTCCAGTTAAGCGACTTTCGATGTAAAAAATGCCACTAATACAAAGTCAATATATGCAAACACATTTACTACTTTAAGATGCAGACAAATAGCACGAGAAAAGTTGTTTTAATAAAAAAAAAACAGTGTTTTGTATTGCGGCGTTCCAACGAAATGTAAACACGAACGACAAACTAGGATAAACGCAGAACTGGGGTATAAATGTACCCCTCTTCAGCTTTACGTCTATACTGTTCGGAAGCTAATGACGCTCCGACGCTAATATCTCTCTGCATTCCTAAGACTTTAAATTGAATTGTGGTCGGTGTCTCGAGTCGATCCCTTCATCTGCTAAATTAGAAGATAAATTCAATTTGTGTTGGGGTACAAAACTACCCCAGTGTGATGTTTTACGGTTAAAATATATCCTACCAATTTTAAACAGTATCGATAAAATAAAATAAAAATACATGGTATTAAAAATTAAAAACCTAATATTCCTAATAAAATCTGCAATTTTTTCAACGAGATCTATACATTATTATTCACATAAATGACACGTTAAATATAGTTTACATGTATACATGTAATATTAATTGTTTATGCGTAAACTCTGGATAATATTTCAAATATTTCAAACTTATTTATATGACGTCAGATATTACAATAAATAAATACAATTTAACATCAAAATAAATCAATTCTAAATTATCGACGTAAAAAATTACATTGTATTACATCATCTAATTTGCACATTTACAAAACAAATATGTATACATGCCTACACGTTCTTTCTCTCGTTTTCTTTCTGTAGCATATTAAACAAAATCAAATAAAAATTATGTGTTCTCACGAGATCGATCAAGATCGATGCCGTAGAGAAAGGAGGGAAAAGAAAAAACGCATTCGGACAAATGTTTGTAGTTCTCGAGTTGATAATAAATCCGAAACAAAACGTACTACGTGCAGCCCACTCGCGCGACCTCCATTGCGCGTTGCATCGTTGTATCATTGATATGCCGTTACGGCTTCTTGCCCTCGCGAAAAATCGCATCGCCCGTCACGGAAGCGCACCGTCGAGATGCCTAGGCACAGGTTTATCTTAGAAGGTGCTCAAACATATCTATAGAATCTGCCGGCTAATAATAAGCCGCGATAAAAACATTACGAATAATGAATATCTCTAGAAATGTTCCCTGAGAAAATTGGCACCTATCCCGATTAGTCGTACAATAGACAACAGTGATTTGTAAATGCAAGAGATTTTCGAACGTTATTTTACGCTAGACGCGGTCGATATGAGGATATTTGAGATCTTCAATCAGAATCGCAACGGGGACGGCGAGGAAGACGAGATAGTAAGAAATGTGTCATTTTTGTAAACAGCTGGGGACAATCGAGGCGCGCTAATGCGCCAAACAGACCGTTGATAAGGAAATACAATATATCGCGTATATTGTATATCGTTCGTATATTGTATTTGTTCAGTTCTCCGAGGCGGGAGATTGCGGGGTCTCAGTACCACGAAATCTCAGGTCGCATCGGCGTGTCGATGGCCGAGAGAGAATCGTTCGTGACGGGCGACACGCGTCGATGCGCCCGCGCCCGCCTACGCGCATTCTCCTCCTCTTCGCAGAACCACGAACGCGTGTTGCTAGGAAATTAGATTGCGAAGAATTGCGAACGATGCAGTTTCCAGCGTTCGAATATATCCGACGTGATTATCAGTGGACGATGAACGTCCAAGCGGATATCCGTGAGAAAAGTTGCGCGGGAAAAAATCGGAAAACAAACGCAGCGCGAGTAAAATTCGAGGCTCGATGTACTGACAGAATTTAGTAATAATAATCAAGCTTGAATGATAATTATTAAGCTTTAATAAAATAGTTTAAATTAAATATTTATAATACTTAATATAAAATATTCAATTCATATACCAAACATTCAATAATATTTCGTAGCCATTTAATAACCGATTAGTTATTAGTATTAAGTATGATTAGTATTAATATGTGTGTGTAAATGTTTGGGTGTATTAATCAAATATTGAATTGATATATCACTTAACATTTGGTAGCTATTACTAAACTTTCTTTCGGTATAATCGTTCCCGAAATTGAAAATGTTTCCGAGACTTAATCCTCGAAGGCAAAACATATTACTCATTTACTACAACATAAATTTAAAAAAGTTTTTTAATTGGAACATTTTAAATTGTTAAAATTTCGTAACATTATTTTTAAATGCAACTTTGGTGTAATTTTTTGGCCTAGTAATTATAGAGGAATAAAACTATTAATCTGGTTTATTCAGTTAAATTTTTATTTGAATTTTTTATAGAAAATTCAGAAACAACAATTAACAATTTTTTAATTATATTGTAATAAATAAACGACATCATGATTGCAGGATTTAAAAAGTGATCTTTTTTACTCAACATCTCCAATCCTGGAATGTATACTTTTTCATATTAATACCCTTTTTATATTTATAGGATACATCGAGGTAATTCCACGAAAGAGTTTCAGAAAATCGAAAAATGTTATGTTTTATGTTTGGAGCTTAACAGCAAAGAAAATACTGTGGTCTACATATTCATATAAGTTTCAAAGAATATTTGTAAATCTGAAGGTCTGTGAAGTATTTTACATTAAGCAATAAAAGGTAGTGAATTTTTGTTGCTATTGTGTTTTATACGAGTATATTCTGCTGTCTTAAGCTTTTGTAATATCTACATAAAAACTAGAGTAAAAGTATAATCTAAAAATGTTCCCCACATTAACAATCGTCACGTTAATTAGCGGATTTTGTTAAATTGCTATAGTAATATATTATAATGTTCTATAGTAATATATTATAATGTTATAAAAAATTTAAATAATGCATGGTGTAATAAATATTTTAAAAATATTCTTTATGATGTTTGTTATATAAGATTTTTTATCTTTTAGAAATATTTTGAAGGTATCTTTTAAATTTTTAAACGTTATCTTCGAGATATTTTCAGATATTTAAAACAATTTTAAAATATTGCATATCTAAAAAATATAGATTTTTTTAAAGAAATAACAAATACTTTAAAAATATCTTTTAAATATACACAAAACTTTCTTGTTTTTTGGATACGTCTGAAATTGGGCGAAAGTTCCCTAATATTTATATCTCATCTACGTTAAAACACATTTTGTTATTTTAGATGTTGAAACATTATAAAAAAGAAAAGAATATTCGATTAAATTGGAGCAAAGAGAGCATGTCGTGAAAACTGTTACTGATGGCATGGTATTTAGGAGCTGCAGAACATGCTTTTTACGATGCATTTCACATATATTTCACGATTTCTATACGAGTTTGTACAGAAAAGTTTAATCTAAACAAAAACCAATATTATGTTGTAAAAATAAAGTCCTTAGCACTTGTGTTGGGTGCCCCCTTTCGTTTTGATATGACACTCACATGAGATTATTTTATTCTTTTACTATTGTCCTAATTTCTCCATTCAATATTTTGTCTGAAAAGTATAATTTAACCTCCAAAACACAATATAAATACAATGTCATCATCATCAAGTATCATTTATTAACATCAATGTTATGGAGTTCATTTATAATCGTTGTATTTTAATGTTATATGATACTAACATGATTATTTAATAATTTTTTTTAATTTTTATAACTTCTATTCAATTTTATCTGGAAAGTACAATTCAATTTTCAAAGAACAATATGTAAATAAAAGATTTGGTCTTTTAATATTGTATTCTTTGGTCTTTGTAATATTAATATTAATTTTCAGTATCCATATTACCTTTCAAAATTAAACTTCATTAAATTGTAGGAGTAAATCAGGTAACAGTATTATGTCGCAAAATTTAAAGAATTTTTCAACCATTGGACTATATTCCTTAATCATATGAGTTTATTGCTACATTTTAATGTAAGGATAAAATTATTTTTTTTTAATATTGTTCAAAAAGTCCAAAATTATTTTAATTATCCCGCTTTAGCCCACATCTTTTGTATTTTCTTTATAGATTTTAAGATGTTAGAATAATTGAACCAACATTCTTTTAATGTAAAAAAAATCTTATTAAACGTTATTATGAGCTATAAAAATGTTCATAACAAAAAATATATTAAGCTTTAATAACTCCTAGTTGAAAGTTCAAATGACATTCTAGTAATATTTTAGGATTAATTTGAGGTTTTAATATCGATGAGATAGCGTGTTCAGAAGATAAACGGAGTCGTGAAAAATAATAATGTCCCACATCACACTTTTGCTCGGGAAAAATTCTCTTCCGAGACTAACGGGGAATAATGTTACGTGTGTCCACTTTCTGCCAATTGTAGGGTACTACTCTGTACAGATCTGTTCCTTTTAGCCGCGTTCCGTGCAATTTTCTACAAATTTGATCCTTTCCTCTTTCTCTTACAAAGCCTGAACATGTAGTTTTTGTTTTGTATACTAAAAGCACGGCAGAATGCAGTTAAAAAAAGTCATATCAAGCGTTGAAAACGCGGAGGAAACTAACGAAGAAAGAAAGCGGCGCTGCTGCGAGAAAAAAAAAAGAAAAGGAAAGGCGGGAAACGGGACACAAAGAGATACGAATCGATTCGCGAAGGGAAGTCTGATTACAATCGAGATGGATCCAGTCGAAAATCTAATCTCGCGATTATCTAACAAGTACGCGCGACAACCTTCTCCGTGTTCCGAGCATTTTTATATTTTAATTATTTATTAGCGCTCTTGCGCGCGCGCGTGGCGTAGCTTGTAACGTTTGACATACGGCCGCGACAGGCTCCCATCTGTGCACGCCAATAACTTTCCGCAATTTACAACTCATGAATGAAGTAATAAAAATAGCTGACGCAGAAATGGACTTTTATTCGCCGCGGCTGCAATAGCGCAGCGGCGGCGGCGTCGCGTCGACGCGCGTCTTCCACGGTGTCCGGGCTGCGAATAGAGGCGAGAGACAATGAAGGAGGATTTGTCAGAGGCGCTTCTTCGGCGAAAAATACGTCTATTGTATCGACCTGCGTCGCAAGGATTTTTCGCTTTGTAACAGTGATACATAGCGGTGAATGTGTTGAACGTACACGTACACATGTGCGGACGTAATTTCAGGTATCACTATTGTTCTTTCGGACAAAAATAGGTATATTTTGTTTTGTTGAAACGTAAATCGTTCCCGGGCCACCGCTGGAAGGGCACACTTTTTCTTTTTACTACCAAGAAATTAATTTCAACCCAACGTACGCCGGCGGAGCAATTACATAAAGGACAGCCGGTGATAAATTATGCGTGTATACGATATCCCGTGCCATTTGAACATGCCGGAGCGCCCAATGAGGTCCCCGGTAACGCGTTATCAACGAGTCCGAATTATCTAATCCAAACAGCAAGATAGGGAAGAGTCCGCGGTAAAAAGGAAAGAAAGAAAGAAAGAAAGAAACGTGCGATCCGTCGCACTTATTCTCGGCGCTGTTTAACGCACGAGGCGTAATTCTTTTATTATCGCGAAGCGAGCGTAGCAGCGACGAAGAAAATGTGTGTACTCTCGCAAACACACGTAAAAGCGCGCAACACCCACGAATTGTTCGATTCCCTTCCTTCTCCCCTCCCCCTCCCCGCCCCTCCCTTCCCTCTGTTGTGGAAGACAGCGAGGTGGTATGTATGTGTTATATGATACACTACGGAAACGCGCGGGTTCATTCACAGCTTCTTTATCGCACTCGCTCGCAGACGCACGTTCCTCGTCGAAAGCTGTACGGCCACGCGCGCGTCTACCTGCTTGTTTACGTGACACAGGCACGCGCGCGCGCGCGCGCGACGACGACGACAACGACGACGACGACGACGATGTTGTTGTCGAGGAGCGAGGGAGCGACGTCCGAGGGACGCGCGCGCCAAGTGGAGCACCGTCTGCCGTTCGACGAGATTCGCAAAGGCGCGAGCAACAACGAGCTCATTGACATTCCGTTCGCGCGCTCGAACGTCGTCGCCGTAGCTGTCGTCATCTTTGTCATTAACGTCGTCGTCGGGATTCGCTTCCGTGCACCGGAGAGTACGGGGAAATTTTTGCGCGTCGTCGTCGTCATCGCTGCTCGGACGCTGCCGAAGCGAAGAACAAAGAAGAGGATAGTAGCAAGGGCGCGGGGGAGAGGGAGGGGGAAGCATGCATTTAACAACGAGAACGCACCGCTGGCGACGTAGCCACCGCTGGTGACCGCGAGAACGAAAGAGGGAGAGGGAGGGGAAGGGAGGTAGAGAGAAAGAAGCGGAGTGCGAAAAAGAGAGGAATGAATAAAGAAAGAAAGAAAGAAAGGAAGGAAGGAAGGAAGGAAGGACGGACGGAAGGAAAGAGGAAAGACAGGACAAAGAACGGAGCTGGCTGGCTGACTCAAGCTAGCCAGCAGGCTAGAGCTAGGTCCGCTTTGTACAGTCGCTTCGGCTGGTCGATGAGAAATATATACGTAACACGCATGAAAAAAAGAGTGACAGCGTGTTGCCAGCCTGCCAGCCTGCCAGCCTGCCAGCCAAGCCAGCCAAGCCAGTCAAGCCAGCCATCCAGCCATCCAGCCATCCAGCCCACCAGCCATCCAACTTAGCTGGCTATAGCCACAATAAAACGAGAATGCCCTGACGCATGACGCCTCCACTGTCGTCGTCCTTGTCGTAGGTCGTAATCGTCGTCTCGACGTCGTCGCGACGCGAAACGGCGGCAGCGACGAGGACGCCCGTGGTGCGGCCGCCGCGCCTCGCGGAGGCCAGGGGAGCGGATCAGCTGTTCGCCTCGGCAATGACAACATTGAACACGCACGACCCCCCCGGACTCTGTGTGTGGCAGCACACTTCGACGCGCGTTTCCGCGGGGCCGCGTTTTACGGCCGCGACGTGCGGACGGATCGCCCGTTGACTTACCTCGAGCCTGGTGCGCCCGGAGTGTATCATCCTTTTGCGTCGCGTTATTTTTGCAAAACTTCCGGGAGTACCCGCACGGTGCAGTCGCGAAAAAAAAACCCGTCGCGCGGCTGAGCGAGTCGCTACGCTTCGCGAGAGAAATGGCCGAGTCTACTGAATGCTCGACGTGCGGCCGCGACGGGGGACGGAGGGGCACTGGACAGTGCGCCGCCGCTTTCCGTCGGCGCCGCGGCGGCCGGCCCCGCCGATTGGCCGGCGGCGGTCGACTTGACGACAGCGCGGCCAATCGCCGCGCCCGCAGCCATTGTTTACACGCTTCCCATTGGATCGTTATTTTTGTGGGAGTAGGACGACGACGACGACGACGACGACAGCGACGGCGACACATGCACTTTGTGTGCAACAACGTGAGAGAGAGAGGCGCCGCGACTCTCGGGCGCGCTCCGAAAACAAGGGAGACGCGAGACCACGCGCACGCGGTCGGTGTTGTTACAGGTAGCGCTGTTATCGACGTAGGATTTAAAAGTTGTTACCAAGCGCACACCGTCCCAAATAAGCGCGCGCGCGCGGAGTTAAGATCGGCGCGTGTTGCTAGGTCCGCTTTGATTCGCACTTCGAGTAGCGAGAACGCGGTCGGGAAATAGCCCCGTTGACCTGGATTCAATTATGACTCGACCGAAATATTTAATTTACGAACAAGGGGGCAGAGAACAGCGGAGAAGGGCCGAGGCGACGCGCAAGGTCTCAATGATCCGAACGGTCGTTGCGCGGTAATGAGACTGATTAACGCTGTCTGGGCGCCTACACTTTCCTCGCGTAATAAATTCCGAACAAATGGACGTATAAAATTGAACGCTTCAACAATGAAAAAAAAGTAACTTATTCCACGTTAAAACGTTCCATGAATGATATCATTGATGGCGCAGAGACAGGATATTGCGCAATGTAATCGATAATGATCAATCGGATAGGCATCCGATTAATTGCGTATACGATAGTAAAACGCACATACATTATCGTTGAAAAAAAATATCTAAAAGCACAGTTTCCAGATTAACAAAACGTAATCAATATTTTATATTTGAAAAAAATATAATTATATGAATAAAATATTCTGTTTTTTTAATGTTACAATAATTATATCAAGTTTCAAAAAGAAAAAGGATTTTGTACAAAAACCAAATAAATCCCCTGATAAAGTTAAATTTGCAGGAAAATAGTAACTTATAATCATTTAGTCTAGTGTAAATGACAATTTTATTTTGTTTCTTTAGATATATATAATAGATACAAGAACAAAATTTTAAGCTTTGAATAACATTTTGAGGATCCATTTAAAAAAGTAAAATTAATTTATACCTTGTACTTATTTGGTTTTTAAGGGAATTTTATGTATATATTTATTATCTATTTAATGTATAATTATATAATAATTTACCTTTTTCTTGTGGAACATTAATGATAAAAGCAAAGAAGAAAATATTAAATAAAATGTAATGCAATACTTTTTTTCTTTTATTTATAAATTTTTTCACATTGTTTGTAACAAAAATATTTTTTTATATCTCTTTGTATAAATATTATATTTTTTCTTCTGGAAATATAATATTTAGATATAAAATCACAGTTGTAAATTTAATATTAATATTTTAAGAATTTATTTTAAATTAAAGCACAAAAAATTATGAAACATATTTAGTTCTTACAAAAATTTCATATTTTACTATCTATTTATATTTTTATTTTCTGCTTTCTATTCAATTTTGATTCTTTTCGGTACAAAATAATTATGATATTATGCTGCTGATAAGAACAATGGTTTGGTACTGTAATCAAGATTTAAAAAACAATAAAATTATTTGATTCTATAAGATATCCTCCAATTTTATTAAATATGTGAGTCTTCCCAAATTATGATCAATAAATATAGCTTCAAACTAACACTAAAATAACGTTAAGAGAAATTTTTAACATTCTTGGAACATATTTTAAGACAATCTTTTAAGAATTCTACCTGCAAAAAGAAAGAGTATTAATTTATCTTTATTTTTAGTTTTTAGTTTTGCTTATCTTGAATCAAAAATACCTTACACCTTATTTTATTCAAAAGTTAAACTATGATAAATACAAATCTAAAAACAAAATATATATTATATATGTAGTTAAATTTTTAAATACAACAAAATTATTCTTCCTTAATAAAGTTAAATTAATTTTTTGTACATACGATAGAATCATTTGTGTTTTGTGTATTAGGTTTCTTTAAAACATTACGAACATTGGCAAAAATAACAATTTCTTCCTAAAAAATATGGCATCTAGCTAGGTGGCAGACCTGGTATGCCGAATTAAATTCGTACATGAATCAAAAATTTATTTTGAGTCACGAGTGATCCTTTCGTGTATAGAATGAATTATTTTTCTGCACTTGTAAATATTTATTTTTCTTTATTTTTAGTTAACTTTTATATTGCAAGTAATTTTTTTTAAACATATAAAAATAACACAATAATATAATTAAAGATTATTCTATTGTTTTTGTGTGCTCTTCTGTATCTTTTGTGTGCTCAAAAATTCCTTGTAATTCAAGTGTAGTTCAAATGAAAATGCTAATGGTCAACGGTCTGGTGCCCATTCATATCAAAGAGACGAAGAATCAATCTCTATCAAATCGATCCTTCATGATTAAAGATTATAATCTTTATTTGATGCATATTCATGCATGCTTCTAGTGACTACCTTGGCAAAGTACTTTCGATGACTTGCCATTTCGTTTCGAAAGGTAATTAATAAAAAATCTAATGTGTTCTCTACGAACTTGAACTTGACTCTTTGATACAGACAACAGACATGCAACTTTTATGTAACAATCATCATACAAAAAAATCAATATGCACATAAACTCCAATAATTTGATAATATTTTATCATTTAGATTTTTTAAGATAAATATAGCTCTAAATTACAATTGATAAAGCAATAAGCAAAACTTATCATTTCTTAATATTTTGTAACATTTTTGATGAATTTGGCGAGACAATGCTAGAACATTATCGGCATCAGTTTACTCACTCTTTAAATTACAATTAATTTATTTACACTGATTTGCGTGATATACTTATAACTGTAATAATTAGTATCCACTGACTTTTAGTGATTTTTATTCAGAATTACGAGTAGTGTATAATGACTAAAAGATCAATGTATTTATTCCACTAATTGACAGGTTATAAGTATACCACTGAAATCAGTGGTATTTTCATTGATTTTAATGATTTTTTACTAATTGTAATTTAGAAAGTATATTTGTAATTTTCACGTTGTTGAAAATTGCTAAACTGAAGACATTGCACAAAAAATTTTGCTAAATCAATGTTATCTATTGCTATATTTAAAAAATTTAGCTGAATACACATCTGAAAACATTTTTATTACTCTTTATAAATTATAATCAGTAAAAACTCGACCAATATACTCATAATCATTCATTGATTATCAATTAATGAAACAAATACACTGATTTTTTAGTGATAATACTTCAATTCTGAAGTGCAAATCACTGAAAGACTGTGAATATTAATTGATTATCACAGTTATATGTATGCCACAGCAAATCAGTAAAAATCCACTGATTGCAATTTAGAGGGTAGCCATTAATTATATAGAACGTTCGAACCGGCTACTATAATATCAAAACTTTTTGTACCATTGCTCATCATGCATCTTATATAATTATTATAATGTTTTAACATTATTTTCAGATTTATATCTTGTTAAATTATATAGATAAATTTTTCATCACCAGTCTATAAAATTAAGTTTTATAAAATTAAAAATGTTTTTCTGGCTATCATCAATTACGCATTTTATCATAGTACTAAATTTTGTTGAGTTGTAGGAAAAATTGCAATATTATTGATAAGCCGTGATATTAATGTGTTTTTCAGTTGTACAGAGTAGAATAAAAGTAAATACCCAATTTGAACTGCCTACAACTTTTAAATAAATAAGAAATAATCACAAATTTTTTTCACACTAAGTTGTGCTATTTTTTTATAGCATTTTTTAATAACTGTATACCCAAAAATTTCTTTATGTTCTTTATTTTACAATAAATATTTGTCTTCAATTTTGTCAACATCTGTAGGATACAGCATAGTATCCTTTCAATATCCCTACAGAAAAATCAGGAGCAATTAATTCAGAAACTCACATTAAATCGCTAAAATGAGAATAAAATTAAATCCAGTATTTTTCAAAATTTTTATTGTCTTGGATGCTCTATAATATATGACACCATTTTATTAATACACATCCTCTACCGATTCTTTTAATTTAGGCACTAAGAAGTCTGCAATTATCCTTCGATAATGCTCACTATTTATAGTAATAACATCACCAGCGGAGTTTTTGAAAAAATATAAACTTTTGTAGCAAAGATGCCAAATCAAACAGTTTACTAAATATAATTTTTTTACTAAAAGAAAAATGTCGAAGAATTGAAAATCAAATATTTCTTATGATGTTTTCTTCGATATTTATTTGTTATAAAAAAATTTATTTGTGAAAACAAAATATATATTTCTGTGAAATGCATTTCATTTTTCTTACTAATTGGTTTATTTCTTGGGAATAAAATATTTGGAGTAAAATATACGCCATTTTCTCCATTAAAAAATTTTAAGTATTTTTCTCTAAGAAATGGTTCATTTATATAGGGCAAAATAAATGTTTTATTTCCAGCGAATAAATTATTTATTTTTACGCACACTGAATGTTATTTGTTTAAATAAGGTATATTTTACAGAAATATTTTTTAAAAGTACATTTCACAGAATATTTTACAGAAATGTATATTTTGTTTTTACAAATAAATTTTTTTATAACAAATAACTATCAAAAAAAACATCACAAGGAATATTTAGTTCTCAATACAACATTTTTCTCTCAGTGTTCATTCACAAGGTAGTTTCCTGTCAATGCTAGAAGAAATCATTTACTCAATATCATTTTCAATTAAATAATGTAATAAAAATTAAAAATTCAAACAAAATAAAACATAAAAAGACGTTACTTTTTGTTTATTTAAAAGTTGTATGTTGTTTAAATTGGGTACTTACTTTTGCTCCACACTGTAGAATTCAATAGCAGATCAGTATGACAATCGTTATCAAAGTATTAGATCAAAGCTGATAAAAAAAATAAGATATTTGTGACATGCCGCAATCTGAAGAGCTCTTTAATCTTAAACGGTTCTCAGAATTTATTTCAATTACGGAACGGTTTTGCTAAAGCGTAAAAAAATTTAACTGAATATAGATTTAAAAATACTTTTGTTGAATCATAAAAGTAATTATCTAGGACACTAAGCATGATGATGAACAATACTGTAAAAAATTTTGACATTTTAACAAACAATTTAAACATTCTTTATAACAATTTTAACAATACAAAAAATTATTTTTAATATGTAATTAAATTCTTAGACACTTTAGCAAAATCGTTTATTTAAAAGTTGTATGTTGTTTAAATTGGGTACTTATTTTTGCTCCACACTGTAGAAGTGTCGTTTTTTCCGTGATTAAATTTAATATAACATAGTACACATAATTTTTTAACAATACGTTGAATATGTGTTCAAAAAACCCTTTATTGAGCGTCATTGTAACACTGAAAATTTATTACCAATAGAAAACTAGAAAACACCATTTTTTTTATATACTTATAATTACCAAAGTAATTTGTATATAAAAAAAGATTGCAATAGATACGCAAGTATTATTTATATTTTTGCAAAACCTATTGTGATTTGTAATGTTTAATACGTAAACTATGATCTTATACTCAGACAGATTTATAGTGCCACTTCATATTCTATCGTAATCTTTAACATGTAATAAAGATTTATAACGTCCTTTACTGATGATTTAGAGAGCTTCTGTATCTTTTAATCAAAGAACCTTGCACCCTCACAAAAATTTAGACGTAGTTTATGCAATCTTGTCATTATCAGTGACATGACATCGCACGACATTTATTTTAATTGTCGGTATCGATAAAGTGACTGAAATCAAGAAATAACATATACATTTAATGAGACAACTTTTAAAAATATTTTTTACATTGACTTTACTTCTACAGAGTAACATTTATCGTATCGTTTTTATATATTTATTTCTTTTTTTTAATTTTTATGAATTTACACATAAATTTATATTAATTCGGTATTTAAAAGCACACAGACATTACAATCAAATTAAAAAAGCACACATTATTTTTAAATGAGTTAAAAGTAAGAATCTAGTTATATTGTATATCCAGAAGCTGAAAAAATGTTATTAAGTTTAAGGAAGTGATTGCCATTTTACATCAAATTTATTATTTATTGCAGTATATTACATTTAATTATTTTATATACATTAATATTAATTTCTTTATCTCTCATTTTTATTGCAAAAACTTGTATTTAAACAAAAAGATTATTAATACTTTGTTTTTGCCTTTTTTTGTTAATTTTCTTAAACAAAAGCTAAAAATAAAACTTAAAAAATTAAACGTAAACTAGAAAGTGTCTTCTATCAAAGAGTACAGCAATTTTTGTAATGCTGTTTCATATTTTGTAAAAATTAATGTTTTCACAACGTAATAAGAAATAAACATTTGAGAAATTGAGCTCCAAAATTAGCGTTTCTTTTTATGTTTTTTTAACATAAGTCATTTGTACAAAATATTTACAAGTTAATGTATATGAAAATTGCTAGAAACCCTCCATTTCGATGTAAAATTTTTTTTGCTTATTATACAAATATCTTATACTCCAATAAGATATGCGCTATTACATAAAGTTTAGATACATGTATATAAAGTTAAATTGTTTTTTTTTTAAATTAAATTTTATATAGAAAAAGCAGGGTTAGGTCAGTTAATATATTTTTTTAACTAAATTAAATTAAAGTTAATAGATTATAAAATTAAGTTAGTTAAGTTAAAAGTTACATAAATAAAAAACTAACTCAGTTAAAGTTACGTTGAGATTACTTTAAGTCAAGTTAAAGTAAAAGTTAATTTTGAGAAGCTTTATTTATATTAAATTAAAAAGTTATGTAATTTATTTAAGTCATATTACCAACATAATTACAGTATCGATCATCAAATATATTTAATATTTTATTTGTAAATTAAATTATAATATTAATTATATGAAATAACAAAAAATATTGTTTTTATGCAAGAATAAATTTTTATTTTATAATTTTTTTCTTTCGCTCAGATAAAATTTTTAATTTAGAAAAAAAGTTGATAATTTAAAGTTTATTTATTAAAAAAATAACTATATAGTTAAAATTAAAAATTAAATTATTTAAAAATAACTAAATTAAATAAAAAATTATTAACTTTTTAACTTTATTATTAACTTTCAACTATTTAACTAGTTACTACCCAACCCTGAGAAAAAGTCATAAATGTATAAAACATAGATTTTTATTTCCATTTTAATTATCTAAACAAATCATATTTTTATCAATGTTAATACAATGTAATATTTAGTACTCGAAAAGTAAGAGGGTGCCATTTTAGAAAATCTATGCTAATATTGGTGACATTATTCTACATGTTAAATATATACAGAAGTTTTAATCTTTTCTGCATTTAGTATAATTATTTAAATTTTAAATTCTCCCCTTTCTAGGTTTTTAAAAAATTTGTATCAAAATTTATAAACCGTCCTTTGTTTTATTTCAATGATAATTTTGTAAAATATGATCCTGTAAAGTGTAAAACCATAAGGAGAAGGATAAGCGATAAAACGCTATATAAGTTAACATTACATATGGTACGAGTTTTAACAAGGTATAAACATTGCTAAAGTATGTAAACCAATTTGTTCTTTTTTTATAAAGGTATTGTGTCTCACAATATATATAAATTTTGGTTTCGACAGTTTAAATCTGGTAATTTTGATATTAATAATCACGCTATGAAACATTACAAAAATTGAGAACTACTAGAAAGATTATTGGACGAAAACGTCTGTCACGTAAAAACTGACGAAAGTCGATCGTTAATAACTTGATCGACAAAATCAAACAGAAATAGTATGTACATTATGTAAAGTCGCACGAGTGCAAAAGGCTGTTACGCTTGTATTGTATACCAAATTTTTTGGTTAGCTGTGCGTTAATGTGGTTTCTTTAGTGTCTCGCAAATTGACAGGTTAGCTAAGATTAGATTCGTGAAAGCGACAAACCATCAGTTAATTTTGTGAAAGTTACGTGCTTGTCGCGAGATGACGCGCATGCGAGTGTTAAAATGATTAAATGTGCTGAAAAAGTTTGTGCTGGAATGTTTTTCGGGGGTTCACGCCATGTATTAGAGAATAAGAACTGTGCAATAACATTAAAATGCTGAAATCGACGACTTTACTTACCCATAAAAAGTGACATAAAAGGGCTCTGCTCAAAAAGTTTGATAGAAATTGATAGAAATATATAGAAATTTGATAGAAGTTAATACGACTTTATCTGAATCTATAATTTTTATCGGACACTAGATTTCATGCTAGATAGAAAAGTTAAAAAATTCTATCGTTCCTTTATCGTATCTGAATCAAGCGACGAAAACTTTATCTGAATGTAATAGGTATTTTCCTATGTGATCTTATCTAGTTATCTTACTGAATATAAAAGTTCAACAACTCAAAAGCTATAAAACTATATAAATTAGTCTGAAATTGTTCTTATACGTTTCTATCAAAAATATGTTATAGAAAAATAATTATTTTCTATTGTTATGTATATAGAGATATTTAAAAGATACAATACGATACAGAAATATAGAAAGTCTTATATATTTCAGATAAACAATCTAATATTTACGAACCAAAAACACGATTTAATTAAAATTTTTCCTTATCTGATTCTATTAATCTTTTGACCACTTTCGCCGCACATGTAACAAAAACTGTTTATTGGGTAAGTAAACTGGAAAGTCATTTGTTGTATAACAACACCAGGCCGCATGTAGCTTTTCGTTTACAGCAAATTTTTAACTTGTATTGGAAAATTCTCCGGCACATAGCGCCTTCAGATTATCACTTATTCCGATGCAGATTCTTTAACACTGTTCTCTGGACAGCGCTTTTGAGATGTAATTAAAATATGTCAAAAAATTGACCAATTCATTATTCTTGATCTGTCTTTTTTTTTGCAAAAGAATACGAAATTAATCCGAGAGATGACAGACAGTTATAGAAAACAAAAACAAACATTTTTATGATTAAGATCCATTTTTATGATTAAATTTATAGTCAAACTTGGTACTTGGCACTCAAGTTGCCGTCATCTTGTTGCTTTTCGTCCAATCACGTTCCGTAAAATAAGGCGATTGAGGCGACTGCCAAGTGCCAAGTTTGACGACTATAAATTCAGGTCTAAATATTATTGCATATGTTATGTATCTAAAACAAAAGTTTATAAAAAGACAACTTTTGCGTATATTTAAATAACATTTTGCTATAAATAAAGATTAAATAATTCTGTAATTCTGCAAATATGAATGAATGTATTTGATCGGTAAGTTTCTTCTCAAAAAGTTTATTTAAGTTATTTTGTAATGTAATCTCTTATTTTTATCGATGGCGTTGAAATTTCACGCGTCAATAACAAGAAATACGATTCTGCCCTGAATATTATCTAAAAACATTTTAAAGCTTTAAATGATAACGCAACGTAAATGCATGGAAATATATGTACATATATATAATATTTTATTGCGCTGTTAAAAATATTCTTTGATACTAATATTCTTATATTTTAATTACACTATTTTGCTAATTAATTCCAGTAATTTTAGTAAATTACTTTTATCAATTATCATCAGTATTATTTTATTAAACGAACGTAAACCCTAGGACAATCAATCGATTTTTGTGTAAGTAGATATACTTTTGGGATATGATACTTCACGCAAGATCACTATCAAACGATAAGATAATCGATATAAAAATCGATACGTTGCAAATGCTAGTTATTGTATTTTTAACTGTCGAATGTGTGATACGTTTTGATATACCAATTAATAACCATAATGAGAGGTGAGTTTCTGAAAAATCTGTACTATCTTTGACAACCGGATAAGTAACGTGATAAGTAACGATTTAGTTTTATCTTTAGTCTATAAGTTTAACGTCAAAATTTTACTCGTCAAATATTATAGTGTCTCTAGGTCATCTGATTGAGTTTATTGTTTATTTATTTATTGTTTATTGATTTAATCTTCTTTGTGAATATTAAAGGAGAAGATTGTATTACAGTCGCCTGTTTATATTTGATACATTAACTTTGCTAATAATTAATATTTTAAATTGAAAGCTTAACAATTATATTTGTTGAAGTATTTTTTAATAGAGAATTTAGACTTAAAGTTAATACATACTTATTACATTGAATCTTATTTATAAAAATGTAGCGACAGTGCATAATGAGTCAAAGATTCATGGGAAGAAGAAGAAATAGAAGTAGTGTAATTTAAAAAAATGTTTTATTGCAAAATTATACATTTATTTAAAATAAAGATAAAATATTGTAAATGTGTGTACATTTACGCTTTCCACATACACACTATAGTACTAAAAAATATAGCATAAAATTGTAATACAATCAACTTATCGTACTATTTTGATATAGACTCCGATAAATTCAGTTGAATTTTTAAACCGTTTTTTCGCATAGGTATTAAAGAACTTATTTTTTTTTAATAATTGAGAACATATTTTGTAATTTACAGCATACTGTGCGATAATCATCGTCTCATTGACGCTCACTATTGGGGAATTTGCGAGTCAAATTCCAAAAAAACTGCCTGCGAAGATGCCCGAGTGTCCGTTGTTAGGCACTATCAGGATGCCTCATCCAAAGGACTGTACTTTATATTACATTTGCCGAAACGGCAATCGTGAACTTCACTCATGTCCCGATGGTCTGCACTTTAATAACGTTATTCAACAGTGTGACTGGCCGTCCGCGGGATGCCGTCCCGAATTAAACCGACCGGAGACTCTACCCCGTGAAATCGAGAGTGAGGAAATTATTAACGGCTGCATCGATCCATGTCCGATTTCGGATCCTACAGATAAAACAATACATCTCCCTTATAATGGCGACTGTACCAAATTTTGCACATGCAGCAACGGCATCCCGATTCCTCAGAACTGCTCGGCCGGATTGCATTTCGACAAAACGGTGTCCGTCTGCAACTGGCCGTGGCAAGCCAAATGCAAATACTAGACAAGCAACGAATATAGCGCAAAAAACTTTGCGGACGAGAACTAGAAGTAGAAATACAATAAAAATTCAGTTTTATCAATTCTCGGATTCTCCATACTTTTATCAATTAGTCGAGCTAAGGAGAGGCAAGAGGTGATCAAAATCGACGATTTGTATGCAAGCACTCTCTCGTAGATTTTTATTAAGGACATAAATGTAGAAATGTGTAAATGTGTATTATATAAATAAAAGATTCTAATAAAATAAAGTAATAGTCTAAATTTATATGCATATTTGTATATTATTACTTAAGCAGAAAATTATTCAAATTACTATATTGATCAATACTATTAACTGATAACAATATATCGATACTACCCGTATCATCATTTGATTGTTGTAGAAATAATAATTAAATTAATCTGAATGTCATTTTATTATATCGGAATTTTTAATCAATTCTTCTCTCATTTGACATGGTTTCCACAATTCACGATTTTTGGTATATCAAAAGCTATCATTTATCTTAACTTTTCAACTTTTTTAATACTTTGCAACTAAACCCAAAGTTAAAATCTTATTAAAATAAAACTGGCTTAAGAAAATTTAATTTAATAAAACTAAAAGCGCGAGTTGTGTATGTTAATTATACCACTAAATATATTACGTATGCTTTTAATAAGAAAAGATGGTAATATAGTCCGTGCGGATAATATGGTTACCCATATTATCTCCATTATTATTTGACGAATTCTGATAATTATTTGTGGTATTATTTGTTTAGTAACCTAATGTTATATAGTGGCGCTAATATGACAAAGCGCAACAGCCAATATTTCTTATAAGACATTTTTCCAATCAAGAATTTTGAAAATTTTTTAAGGTACATTTTAACATTTAATTACACATACTTCCTCATTCTTTTTACACTTAAACGCATTATCACCTAAATGTATATACGTTTGAATATTTCTTTGTCACTTTTTATTCGGCTGTATACATATCTCGAATTATACAAAATTAAACAATAATATAAGGTTAATATAGTCATCTAAGCGTGCTGGTAATAATATAATCACTTTCGAGATCTCAATATCGAGACAATTCCTGGATAAATCGATTGTCACTGTAGTATTAACTATTCACGTGACAATATACATATCGAACATGTCTTACGACAGAAGAAAGAGGATATATGTAAATGTATGTATTTTGCAATATTTGATTTTTTTTGTAATTATAGCACCAATATATTTTGGATACGTTCAACTTAATTTTTGCAACGTTTGCGAGCATCCTTGTTATTTATCAAATATCTAACAATTTGTTCTTTCAATTTAAAAGTTATTTTTATTTAAGTTCTGTTAACCATAAATTAAAAAATTACTTGCTTTTATATAACAACATATTTTATATAAACATATAATTTTCTAACAAAATTGTCACTTTTTTAAACAAAACCGATTTCTTACATCTATTTTTGTGGTGGCCATATTACCCTTCCTGTTTCTCTTCGGCCTATTACGCAGTGTCGCTACATTTTTGTAAGTAATATATAATATGGTAAATATTTCATAATTTTGAATTTAAAATCTAATGAACAACACTTTGATTAATATATTCATAAAATTTTGACTAAAAATATTAATTATTAACAAAGTTATTATACAAAATGTAAATGGGTGGTGTCATATTATCATCTTCTCCTCTATTTCAATATTTTCTCAAAGATAATTTAGTTTGTTAATTAAGCATTCTTATTCCTATACCCTAATAAACTTTCTAAAGATGTTCTTAGAATGTCCTTTGAATTTTGTATTAAAATGTTCTACAAATTCAGGTATAAGTACAACATTATTAATTATTTCAAAATTATTGCACTCTAAGTTGCATTATTAGGTTAATATTTGTAAATAAAATTTCTTTGGTTCTAATAAAAAGGGCTTTTGGATACATGCCACGTCTTGGTACAACGTTGCGCCGTCAATGCAACATTAATGGCCGCAAAAGCTATAAATAAAAAAATATTTCTTTGCATTTACATTTGGGTATACAATGTGTGCTTGTTAATTCAGAAAATGTACCAATACTGAATAATTTTGCATCTGTTTCGATATGCTTGAGTGACTATTTTAAAAGAGAAAAGTTTTGTCAAATATTAGATATGATAAGCGCGTACTATGTGATAAGCGCTTATATAAAAATCATTTCCTAATGATGAATTCATTAGTTAGCAATCTAACAAGCGAAGAAATAGATAATAGTCTTCAATTTTAGCGAATAGGTTTTTGCGATGAAAGGTAAGTGCCCGCGCTATTAACAGAATTCTGGTAAAGTGATAAAGTGAAAACAATATGGATATAATTGTTGAGTGACGAATATGCAGGGTAATCATTTGGACATGTGGACAAAGATTCAGAGAATATTTTATGAAATACAAATAATTATGTTTGGTTGTATGTAAATGTACAAAAAAGTGTAAAGTAATATTTTTAATAAATATTTTTAAAAACTTAAAATGTTTTTTACCATAAAAGTTCTACAATCCATCTATCTATGTCATAAAAGTTCTACAACAGTCATATTTTAAAAAATACATTTTTTTCTTTTAAAAAAAAAAGAATTTGTTACAACATATTTTTATTTTTATACATTTTTTTTACTTTAAAGTCTTTTTTATACTTAATTTTTCATGAAATAGTCTTGTTTAGAAACATTAATAAAGAATAATAGAAAAACATATTTAAATTTCATGAATTTTTACCTAATTTTATATTAAAATTATTATTTCCAAAATTAAATAAAATTAGATAAAATATGACCTTTACATTTGAGCTACTATAAAAAAATTATTAAATTGTATTATTTCAACAATACTTATTTAAATACTAATTTGTACATGTTCTTCTAAATAACTTGTCCAATTATCTAATCCAATCTAAAAATTATAATTTCTTGTGTATATGTGTATGTTTTATTTTTATTTAACTTATCATTTAAAAATTGTTCTTTATAAATGTTTTTCTTATGTTAGTCTTTATGTTTTATCAATTTATATTCTTCTCTCATGGTATTAGTTTAAATCCTATAAATTATGTATATAATTATGTATAATATGCATTATATAATTCATATTTAATTTTTCGACTGTATCGTTGTTTCTGCTATCTTCGGATTGTAATATATAGTTGGGTATGCCAGATGTCATTTTCTTCATTTTAGAGTAAAGAAAAAACCTGAAAAATATTATAAAATATCTATTAACATTTAACTTATTATTCGTCATTTTGTACAAAATTGTTTATTGTTTATTTTATTTTTAATAAATTCCGAATACAAGTAAAAGAAAAAAATTGTTTTTAAAAATATGTAACATTTTTCCTATATGCAGAAAAAACTTTTAAAAATCTTTACTTCAAGATTCAATGATTAAAAAGAAAAATAATAATCGATATCTACGAGATAGTTGAATTGTTCAGAAATCTTACACAGAATGGATAATTTTTAAATAGAAAAGGATTGATAAATTAGAATTAAAATGTTAAATAATATACGAACTGAAATATATTTAATATTTAACCAAATTTTATTACGGATATAAGGGAGAGTTGCCATATGTGTAGTTGTATACCACTTAAAATATTTTTGATTATATTTTACATTTAATTAAATACTATTTAGGATCCAAATAAACATTATAAATTGTATAGCTCAATCTTTAAGACGCCTATTATTACATATTAAATTTTTTATTAATAACAAATTAATGTATTATAAGTTTTTTTTTGTAATATGCTGCTAAAAGGTACGATTTATATAGGAAACCGGTTAAATCGTATCTGTGTGTCTCCTACATTGTATCTCTTTTAAAAATACTTAATTCGTGAGAGAAAATAATATTTATAAATAATTAGTAACATATTACAGAAAAAACCTATGTCTCCTGAAATTTTTAAATATTTCTAAACTTATAAATAGTATTGTAATTGTCTCATTAATAGTTTTTTCGACGCATATGTAACAAAAAAATTTATACAGATTTTATCTTCCCTTTTCTTTCCTTTAACTATAGAATAAAAAAATTTATATATTTAATTTTATTTTTTCAAGTTGTTATCGTATTTGAATGTAAAATTTAAAAAATAGAAAAAAGTTTTCTGTGAGTAAAGAAAAATGGGAGTGTAACAATCGTATCAAAACAAATTTGTTTGTGGGATTAATTTATATATTTTGTCGTTATTTAAAGCAAAAAACATTTTTATTATATTACCGAGCTGTAGACTTTTAAGAAAAACATTTTTTAAATTTATTTATCACAATTAATTTTTTAAAAATAACTATTATTACCTGTGTATTATTATCAATTCTAGGTATTTATTTAGTGGCTGTTTTATACATAGCCACACTGAATGCTGCTGCCCTTAATGAATCATCAAAAGGTGATTTTCTGACAAAATGTCCCAAGGATAATTCAGGGAACAAAACAATTTTTATATCTCATGAAAGTGACTGCACAAAATTCTACAATTGCCATATGGGAGAAAAAGGGAATCCACTAAAGTGTCCTATCATGGGCAAGAATGGAAATAGATTACATTTCAATCCTAAACTTCAGGTATGTGATTGGCCGTGGCAAGCAGGATGTCAAATATCGTCATCGACTCCAATATCAAATACTCCGACGCCAACGACTCCGTCACTGAAAACTCCAACGCCAACGACGCCGTCACCGAGTACTCCAACGCCAACGTCTCCGTCACCAATTACTCCGACAACTCCCTTATTGAATTCTTGCGTGTCAGACGGCAAAATACATCTGCTTCCCCACAAGACTATGTGCGATCATTACTATTCATGTTTTGAAGGTGTAAGAAACCCCATCTCTCAAAAATGCGATGACAATTTATTATTCAATCCAGTTCTTCGTGTATGTGATTATCCAGAAAATGTAAATTGCGGTGCTATCATTCCACCTACTACGGATATTGTGTCATCAACTACCCGCTTAATTACGACTCCGACATCGTTTTCACCAACACCGACAAAATCAGTAGAGCCTGCTCTGTGGTTATGCGTACCAGAAGCTAAGCCTTACAAGGTTCCCCACAGGACTTGGTGCCATTACTATTATTGGTGTATTAAAGGTATAAAATATATAGTGCCAGTAAAATGCGAAAGCTCTTTAGTATTCAATCCAGTGATCAGAGAATGCGATCGCCCAGAAAATACAGACTGCGGTGCCAGAAGTACTCCATCGCCAGTACCTACAACACCTTCAGAAACTACAATAACGACGACACAAGTTTCTCCACGAGATCCCAACAAACCTCGTGAGAATTGTCCTCCGAAGGGTTCAACCGAGAAAGCGCGGATAGCTCACCCTTGTCTATGTAACCAATATTACGAATGCAATGACGGTGAAAAGACATTAGAAACATGTCCATACGGCAAGCATTTTGACTACGTGAGAGAGGTTTGCGATTGGGCCACAAATGTAAACTGTATTCGGCCGATTCCAAACTTCGACGTTCCAAATTTTGACGTTCAAATTAATGACAATAACATTACATGCGCTCCAGAGGGCAGAACATTTCAACATGAGACTGACTGTTCGGCCTTTTATTTATGTTCAAATGGTGAAAAAATTTTAAAGCACTGTATGGCAGGACTTCATTTTAACATGACTATCCAGATATGTGATTACCCACAAAAGAGTTGCGATCTAAAAAGTTCCCTGCCAACAATCGATATAGATTTGTGCCCCCCTCCAAATTCTATAAAGAAAGTATTTTCGCCTCACGAATGTAAATGCACACAGTATTATGAATGCGTTGGTGGAAAAAAAGTTCTTCGATATTGTCCAAGTAATCTGCATTTTGATTACGTTAGGCAAATTTGCAACTCTCCAACTGAAGTCAAATGTGAAAATCACATAGCTTCGACAACGTATAGAACAGTATCCAAACAACAAAACGTTTCAGCACGAAATTAATTTCTCTAAATATTATTTATGCTCCAAGAGTAAAAAAATCTTAAAATCCTATTTAGAAGGTCTTCACTTTAACGTTAGTCTACAAATGTGCGATTATCCACAAAAGAAATGTAATCTAAATACACGTCTGCCGACACTTAGCCTAGGCATTTGCCCTCCCACAGATTCCGCAGAGAAGATATTGTTGCCCCATGAGTGCGAATGTACGCAATATTACGAATGTATTGATGGAAAACAGATTCTTCGAGATTGTCCAAATGGCTTACATTATTATAATCTTATTCATCAGATTTGCAACGTGCCGGTAGAAGCCAAATGCGCCAATCCCGTACCGACAATTCTCACAAAACAGTCAGCCAATATTCTTGATTTAAATAAAAGTTACAATAGTGAATAATGAAATACGTTACGAGTACGATTGCAGATCTTACTACAAATATAGTAATGGCGAGAAGATTGAGAACGTGTCCCAAGAACTTATTCTTTAATACAAAACTTGCGATTTTCTAGAGAACGTCATCTGCACTGGATCTGAGAATGTATGCCAACATAAAGCAAGTGCAGCACGACAACAGGAATCCTCAAAATTCTTCATGATACTGATTGTAATTTATATTACGTTTGCGAAAATGGTGTTAGTACTCTTAAAAAGTGTCACTGTCCAAATCTCATTTTTAATCCTATTTTAAAAGTCTGCGATTTCCCAGAGAACTATATCTGCAACCTAACACATACAAAAAGCGACTAATCTTCTTGCATCGGTATCTGTCCTGAAGAAGATCCCAAATATGTAGTATTACTTTCGAACAATAACTACAAAAATGTTCTGTCATGTCAAACTTCAATCATGTCCTGAGCTTTCCTATTTAGATTCTGTTCAAAAGATTTGTAAACAGAAAAAAGACGTCGTATGTGAGGTTCGCTCATACAATCAAAACAGCGATTTCATGAATAAAATGAGCCATAACAACAATTTGGTAGAACCTCTTACAAATGAAAATATTGAACATGGGACATGTGACATCTCGATCCATCTACTTGTATTGGTACTTGTCCTGAAGAAGATCCAGAGTATGCAATACTGCTTCCAAAAGACGACTGCAAGAAATTTTGTTTATGCAGCAACAGCCTTGCGTACGTCCAGCCGTATCCTGAACCATTTTACTTTGATTCTGTGGAGAAGATATGCAAACAGAAGGAGGATTGCCATTTGTGCAGTATGCGTTTGGTCGCTCGTTAACCAACATTTCGTTGAAATCCTGAATCATCTAATTTCAATTCTGTCAAAAAAATTTGCAAACAAAAAAAGATACCATTTGTGGGGTACGTTGTTTAATGAAGATGACAATTGTCTGTATACTGTTTAATAAAAATGACAATTACTGTTTAATAAATAGTGTTTAATAAAGATGACAATTTATAGAAAATGATCAACCAGAGGATAAATCCATAATATTTCTGAGGCAACATGATGGCAAACACAAAAGTTATTTCAAAAGTATACTTTAACTTCAATTTTTATTTAATTGTTCAAAAGTTTGCAAATTATTTATAAATTGTTATTAGTAAATTTTTCACTTTTTTTATAATATGGTGTCTAATGCAATAATATTACATAAGTGTTTAATTAATTTAAAAAAAAGCGTTGTTAAAAAAAATAAAGGTGTTTATTGTATATGTATAAAGAAAAAGCACCGAATTTGGAACAGTTTCCTAAATTCAAATCCCCTTATTACTCGAAAACTAAACATTGCACCGTACAAATACGATAAAAACATGGTTTGCTTGGTTAATTAAAAACCTAAAAACCCATATTTCATACATTTATGCCCTTTTCTACGTAAAATCTGCTAAAAACGAATTCATCAAAAACGAGAGTTTTATTTGCACTATTTTCTCTTGCAAATTGCACAATTTAAACAATAGTGAATGTATTATCAGTAATTAACATTACCATTATTTCACATATTTGTAGTTTCCTAAAACTGTTTCTTTTTATTTTTTTCTGTTGTGTTTATTTTGTAGTACAATTGTAAACATAAAGTGTGTGTGCGTAAATTGGAACACTCCGTGAAATATGGGATCTAGTAATGATAATTGTTACTATGCCGTGATCATAGTATTGCTAGGCCTTGATCGTAACTTTAATATATAACCTATATGTATAATAACCTAAATATTTCGAGGCGAGAGACAATATGCCTGTTAAAAAATATGCTTCTTAGGCGAACCTAACGGAATAACATAGAGTCTATAAAACTACGTAATTTAGGTAAGATGTACACAGAAAAAAAAGCCAATAACATATGTAATTGCGGGCTGCCAACTACATAAAGTACTCAATATAATAATATTTACTGTTAATGCAAGTACAAAGTTGATACTGCAATACATATATTATTGTATTAAGTATATCTGTAGTTGGTAGTCCACAACTACATATCTTATTGGATATATTACTTTTTTTTTAGTGCATAAATCAATAAAATGTAACATTAATAACTTTATGTAACAGAAATAACTTCGATCGTATAAGTGTTCCAAATCAGGCGCCTATTTGCCAGATGCCCTTTTTGACATGTATTACAAAAACAATAATTACACAGGACCATAAAATTTTTTCGAAAGCTTACTCGGACTAGATCAAATATTTCTTACGGATTTTGGGTCGCTGAAATCAAATCTGAAGCCCGTCTAACCCCATCACATTAAATTTTTTATTTATTCGAGAAAACGCCAAAATTGGGGATAAAACATTAAGTAATTTGAATAGGTTAATAAGTTTATGGGTTCAGAGTTGATAGGTTTATGAGTTTATTCAGAGCTTACGAGTGCATTTATGGGTTTATAAGTAAAGGAGCAGTGTTTCAGGTAATTACGACTTGTTACTTGATGTTTTATCCCTGATTTTGGTGATTTTTCTTTGAAATAAAGATACTGACATGATGGAGTTAAACAGGCTTCATATTTGGTTTCAGCAAACTTAAAATCCATAAGAAATACCTGATCTGGTAAACTTTTCAAAAAATTTTGTGTTCCTGTGTTATTTGACAGAAGATACTTTCTAATTTAAATTAATATTTTCAAAAGTGTTTTTCTAATCATTATTTAAAAAATATAGTCCAAAAACAAAGTGGTGTTCCAAATTCAGTGCCTTTCCTCTATAGCGCCGCGTTTGCACCGCGTTACCCAATCGCACTTTCTTGACAAAATAATTAATTATTGTAATTACTCAAACTATTATAAATATAATCAAATATAAGATTTGAAAATTTTAGTTTTCTAATAACAGCTTAATATTGTGAAATTATTTTGAAGAAACGAAATTATATAGATTTATTTGAGGTGTAAATCTTATAAGAAAAGTATGTTAAGTCATTTTTAATCAATAAAAATTTAAACAAAAAATGGATTTTTCTAAAACTTTGTATATATCTTAGTTAAATCAACTACATGAAATAATATTAACCCTTAAACTCCTTTTTTTAGATTTTAAAGAGTTTATATCAAAATTTATATACCATCCTTTGTTTTAATTTAATGATGATTTTGTAAAATAAAATTATCATGTAAAACAATAATGAGAAGGATGCTGAACTACTCAGTCGGATGGCATTTTGACAAAGCGGAATCCAACTGCAACTGACCGTGAAAAACTAATTGCCAATACTAGCCAAACAAAGAATACAACGCAAAAGATTTGGAGGACGAAAACTAAAAATAGAAATAAAACAAAAATTCAGTTTTATCAATTCTCACTTCTATCAATTAATCGAGCTAAGGAAAAGCAAGAGGTGATCAAAATCAACAGTTTAAATGCAAACACTCTCATCCCTTATAGATTCTTATTAAGGACATAAATGTAGAAATGTAGAAATGTAGAAATGTAGAAATTTTTTAATTATTATATAATTTTTTAGAAATTTTAATTTTTTAATTATTATATAATTAAAAAATTCTAATAAAATAAAGTAATATTCTAACTTATATGCATATTTGTACATTACTTAAGCAGAAAATTAATTATTAAACAGAAAATTACTACATTGATAAATGCTATCAATGATAACAAATTGATACTATCTGTATCTTACATTTGATTGTTGCAGAAATAATAATTAAATTAATCTAAATGTCGTTTTATTATATCAGAATTTTTAATCAACTCTTCTCTTATTCGAAATGTTTTCTACAATTCACGATTTTTGGTAAATGCCAAAAGCTATCATTTATTTCAACTTTCCAACTTTTGTAATACTTTGCAACTAAGCCCAAAATTATTAGGTGTACAAATAAGTTTCCGCCGTTTGACAAAAGTTAGCGCCACCAGTAAATTATGGTTAAAATTGTCAGATATAAAACGCCATTATCGTAAGATTGGACATCTGTCAACAACATAACTTTGAAATATTAGTGAATTTTTATCAGTGTAATATATTCTTTTGTGTGCAAAAATGTCGAGTTTTGAGTCGAATAAGCGGAAATTGCGGAAATTTTCGATTTACTTCTTCAATTTGAAGAAATCTGCAGCTGAGGCGCATCGATTGCTTGTAGAAGCATATGGTGAGGCTGCTTTAAGTAAGAGAAATTGTCGTGAGTGGTTTCAAAAGTTTAAGAACGGTGAATTTGACATCAAAGACAAAGAACGTAGCGGAAGACCGAAAGTGTACGAAGACGCGGAATTGGAAGCATTATTGGATCAAAATTCATGCCAAATGCAAGAAGAACTTGCACTTACGTTAGGGGTGACTAAAGTTCCGTTCTTTCACAATAAATGTCCAATTTTTTATTAAAAACGGCGGAAACTTATTTATACACCTAATAGAATCTTATTAAAATAAAACTGGCTTAAGAAAATCTAATTTATTCTCAT